>NW_026691491.1:3242189-3345370 GCF_020826845.1 Diceros bicornis minor
TTAGGGTTCGGTTCGGGTTCGGGATCCAGTTAGGGTTAGGGTTAGGGTTAGGCTTCTTGTTAGCGTTAGCACTAGGGTTCAGGTTAGGTTTAGCATTAGGATTAAGTTTAGGGTTAAGGTTATGGTTAGGTTTATGCCTCAGGTTATGGATAGGTTAATGATTCGTGTTAATGTTATGGTTAGTGTTAGGGTTAGGGTTAGGGTTGAGATTAAGGTTAGGTTTATTGTTGGTGTTAGGTTTCTGGTTAGGGTTAGGGTTAGGATTCAGCTACATGTTATGTTAGTGTTCGGATTCAGTTTAGGGTTAGGGTTATGATCAGGTTAGGGTTAAGGTTAGTGTTACTGTTGGGGTTAGAGTTAGCATTAGGGTTCTGTTTAGGGCGAGGCATTACTATTCTGGTTAGTGTTAGGGTTAGGGTTAGGATTCAGTTTCAGTTAACAGTTAGGATTGCATTCGGGTTAGGTATTAGGGACAGGCTTAGTGTTCGGGTTAGCTTTATGGTTTGGGTTAGGTTTCCGTTTCAGTTTAGAGCTGGCATTCAGGCTCTAGTTAAGGTTACCGTTAGGTTTTCGGTACCGTTTAGACTTAGCATTCAGGCACGGGTTAGTGTTACTGTTCTGTTTACGCTAAGGGTGAGGGTTCTGGTAAAGGTTAGGGTTATCACTAGAGGTCGGTTCAGTTTGGGGTTACAGGTAGGCCGGGTCAGTGTTAGATTTAGGCTATGTTTTGGGTTCTGTTTAGGGTTAGGGTTAGGTTTCAGGTTCAGTTTAGATTTAGGGTTTTTTTCAGTTAGTGTTGTATTTAGGGTTAGGGTTCAGTTTAGGCTTAGTATTAGCATGCGGGTTAGTGTTAGTGTTAGGTTTAGAGTTAAGGTTAGGGCTTGAGTTATGGATAGGGTTTGGGTTCTGGGTTCGGTTACGGTTAAGGTTAGGGTTAACCCTAACCTTGGGCACTTAGACGGCCAGGGCTTCACTACTCCAGAGAGGAGGCTGGGACCTGTCGCCTGAAGGGCACACCAAGGTTGGCCCCAGATCCTTAGGCCTCCGTCCTGCTGGGGCCAAACTCACTGCCTTGCCATATGCTTGTCTCCGCAATTGTGACTCTACAGATGCTTTCCACTACCTGGCTGGAATTGAAAAGTGCGGGGGGGGGCGGTGATTACATGGTTTGGTCATTCCAGGAAGAAATGAGGCCTGGGACGAAAAAGCTGGCTGAGGCAGAGCCTTGACCTCGCACCCCAGTCCGCCTTGGCAGCCGGGGCCAGACTACCACTTCCAAAGAAGGGAAGTGGCTGGCGAGCTGAGTGGGTGTGGGGGGATAGGAGGGAGACAACAGCTGAAACCAAGTCAAGAAGGGCAGCGTTCCTTCTTCACCTGCACGTGGCAGGTGCGAGAGAGCGCCCCAGTTGGTCAGAGACCAGCAGGCTGGTGAAGCGTTCAATGAGGACCCCCGACGCCTGGTGGCCATTCCTGCTCCATTGGCCTGACACATTGAACCCAAGCCCGCAGGGGTCCCTGAGCAGCCAGAGAAAGATGGGCCCATGAGAGAGGTAGGCAAGGTGGGCAGGTTGAGTCCACATCTCTCCTCAGGTCCCTGAGGGAGAAAAGAGAGACACAGAGAAACAGAGAGAGAGAGAGATCTCTCTGAACTATGAGTCACTGCCTCCACCACTGGTGTCAACTCACACACCATCCCACTTCCCCCCGCCACCCCCATGTCTGCCCCTGGGCCAGCCCCACCACAGATAGGTTGGTTCCTTGTCACTTCCATGCTGTCCCTTCGGCACCTGATGCCAGAGCAAGGGAAAACTTTCAGACAAAGGTTTCCATGTCCCTATCCATGAGAATGGTCTTCTTCCCCTCTCAAATCTGATAACCTCACCCCCAACATCCTCCTTTGTCTTGATCTGAAGATAGTATTGAAGAGGAGAACTCTGCCATTGTGTTGAGAGACTCAGTTTCCCCTGTTTCTCCCATCTACACATGTTATTAAGCTTGAGGTTATTTTCTCCAGCTAACCTGTCCTGTTAATGATTTGGCCAGCCAAAAGAAATTTAAGGGAAAGGGTGGAAGGGGGTTCTCTCTCTGCCGCTGAGAGCCCTGAGCTGGGTCCCTCCCTCAGACTTGGCCAGGGACAGCCCATACCCAGAGGCCATCTCCCGGGGCATCCCAGGAAAGGCTAACTGCCAGCCCCCACCCTCTCACCACTGTCAAGTCCATCGTCCTCCCTCGGGATGCCTGGGCAGTTCAGGGACCCGGGTGTGGGAGGCAGATAGATCCCAGGTCTGACACACTGGTTGCAAGGCAGCTTCCACCTCTGACAGTGTCCAGCACACACCCCAGAAAACTTGGCAGCAGGCCCCAGGGCTCTTTCTTCCAGAACATGTCCCCTTGGAAGGGGCTTGGCCAAGAAGTATGGGCCGGCCGGCCAGCCGGCTGACTTAGGACAAAGCAGGTGAGCCGAGCCATCCTTCCAGTGGCCCTAGGCTTGGCACTGGCAACCTCAGGAAGAGGGCCTCGCTTGTTCCCTTCATTGTGGATTTCTCCCCAGAACCATGTCCTGGGCACTAGGAAGGCCAGGCCCTCCCGACTCCAGAGAAGAGGCTGGGACCTGTTGCCAGAAGGGCTTTCCCAGTGTTGCCCCGGCTCCCTGGGCCTGCAGCCTGCTGGGGCCACACTCACTGCTTTGCCATATTCCTGTTTCAGTTCTTCTGACTCCACAGAGCCTCTCCTCCACCTGGCTGGAGTTGACAAGTGCAGGCGTGGGGTGAGGCCATGGTTTTGTTTTTCCAGGAAGAAATGAGGCCCCGCATGAAGCATCTGGGCCAGGCAGAGCCTTGACCTCGCACCCCAGTCCGCCTTTCGCTAACAAGGCCAGACCACCACTTCTAAAGAAGGGAAGCATCCAGCGAGCTGAGTGAAAGTGATCGGATGGGAGGGAGACAACAGCTGAAACCAAGTCAAGAATGGCAGTGTTCCTTCTTCCCCTTCACCTGGCTGGCGCAAAAGAGTGCCCCACCTGGTCTGAGCCTCACGGGTGTGTGGGGCCTTCACTGTGGACCCCTAAGGCCCGACGGCTGTGCATGCGCCCTTGGCCTGAGTGGTTGAACTCCAGCCGCAAGGCTCCCGGAGTGGCCAGACAAAGAATGGCCCATGGGAGAGGTAGGTGAGGTGGGCAGGTTGCGCCTCCCCCCCCCTCAGGTCCTCGACAAAGGGAGACACAGAGAGAGCAAGAGAGATGGAGAGAGAGCGAGATCCCTGACCTCTCTAGTTTTCAGGTTAGAGTTAGAGTTCACTTTAGCTTCGGGGTGTGATCAGGTTATTGTTAGGGTTAGTGTTACCTTTGGGGTTGGGGTTAGGGTTAGCGTTATGATTAGGGTTCTGGGTAGGGTTAGGGTTTGGGCTTGGTACAGGTTTGTTTTACATGTAGGGTTAGGTTTAGAGTTTAGGGTTACAATTAGGGTTAGGATTAGGGTCAGTGGTTGGGTTCTGTTTAGTATTAGAGTTATTATTAGGTTTCAAGTAGAGTTAGGGTTAGTGTTAGGTTTAGTGTTAGTATTAGTTTTCAGGTTAGCATCAGAGTTAGTGTTTTGTTTCGGTATCAGTTTAGGCTCAGGGTTATGGTCGGGTTAGGCTTCAGGTTAGGGTTCGGGTTAGGTTTATGTTTAGGGTTAGTATTTAGATTAGGGTTATGATTAGGTTTCGGGTTCGGGAAAGTCTTAGCCTAGCGTTAGGTTTATTGTTAGGGTTAGGGTTAGAGTTAGGGATAGGTTTAGGTTTAGGGTTCAAGTTGGGTTCAGATTTTGGTTAGATTTAGGGTTAGGTTTTAGTTTCGGATTAGGGTTAGGGTTAACTTTAGGGTTCAATTCAGGGTTAGAGTTAAGGCTACGGTTAGGGTTATGGTTGGGTTTGGATTAGGGTTCGGGTTAGGGTTAGTGTTAGCATTAGGGTTAGAATTATGGTTAGAGTTCTGGTTAGGGTTAGGGTTAGCAATAGGGTTCAGGTTAGGGTAAGGTTTAGTTTTAGTGTTAGGGCTAGTGTTCGAATTAGGTTTAGGGTTAGCGTTCGGTTTCAGGATCTGGTTAGAGTTAGGGTTAGATTCGGGCTAGGATTATGGTTATAGTTAGGATTACGTTTAGGGTTAGGGCTGCTGGTAGGGTTAGGTTTAATGTTCGCGTTATGTTTAGGGTTAGGTAACGTCAGGGTTGTTTTCGTGTTAGTGTTAGGACTGGGTTTCGGGTTCATGTTCCAGATAGATTTAGGGTTATGTTTTGCTTTTTTGTCATGGTTAGGATTAGAGTTACTGTTAGGGTTATGTTAATGTTTAGTGTGAGATTAGTGTTTGGCTTAGGGTTAGGGTCAGGGTTTGGTTTCTCAATGGGGTTAGTGTTACGGTTCGATTAGGCCTTGGGTTTGTGTTAGTTTTAGGGAAAGGGTTAAGGTTGGGTTTAGAGACAAAGTTAGGTTTGGGGTTCGGGTTCGAGTTAGGGTTATTGTTAGGGTTTGGGTTAGGTTTAAGCTTAGATTTAGGGCTAGGTTTAGAGTTAGTTTTGGATTAGGGATAGGGCTGGGTTCAGGTTAGATTTGAGTTTTAGTTAGGGTTAAGTTTAGGATTCAGGTTCGGGTTAGGGTTAAGGTTAGTTCATGTTAGAGTTAGCATTATGGTTACAGTTAGGGTTCATTTTGTGGTTAACGTTAGGGTTGGGGTTAGGTTTAGGCTTAAGGGTTCAGGTTAGGGTTATGGTTAGAGTTAGTGTTCGGTTTAGGATCACAGTTAGATTGAGGGTTAGGGTTGGGTTCAGGTTCGGGTTAGGGTTAGCATTATGTTTAGTGTTAGGGTTAGTGTTTGGTTTACGGTTATGGTTAGTGTTTGGTGTCAGTATCAGGTTAGGTTTACTGTTATGGTTCAGGTTAGCATTTGAGTTAGGGTTAGGTTTCGGGTTAGTGTTCACCTTAGTGTTAGTTTTAGTTTTAGAGGTAGGGTTGGGTTCTGGTTCGGTTTAGGTGCAAGGTTCGGTTTAGGGTTACGGTTCCAGTTCATGTTCATCTAGGGTTAGGGTTAGGATTAGGGTTACTGTGAGGTTTAGGCTTAGGTTTACGGTGAGGTTTGTCTTCGGATTAGGGTTAGGTTTAGGTTTTGGGTCGGGATAAGATTAGGTTTAAGGTTAGCGTCGAATTAGGCTTTGGGTTAGGATTACTTTTGTGATCCGGGTTAGGGTTAGGTTTATGCTTAAGGTTAGGTTTAGGGTTAGGGTTGGGTTGAGTTAGGGTTACTGTTAGTGTTCATGTTAGAGTTAGGGTTATGTTTAGTCTTAGAGTTAGTGTTCATATTAGGGTTAGAGTTAGCTTTCAGGTTCGGGTTAGGGTTAAGATTAGTGGTAGGGTTCTGGTTAGGGTTAGGACTAGGATTCAGGTTAGAATTGGTTTCAGGTTAGGGTTAGGGTTAGGGTTCGGGTGAAGATTAGGGTTAGTGTTAGTGTTAGTGTTAGTGTTAAGGTTGATTTTATGGTTAGGATTAGGGTCAGGGTATGGTTACGGATTCAAGATTGGATTAAAGTTAGGTTTAGGGTCGGGTTAATTTTAGGATTAGGGTTTGGGTTAAGGATTGGTTTAGGGGTAGTGTTAAGGTTAGGGTTATCGTTAAGGTTTGGGTTAGGGTTAGGATTGGTTGGCTTATGATTAGGGTTAGGGTTCATGTTAGCGTTAGTGTTATGTTTAGGTTTAGGTTTAGAATTAGTGTTCAGATTAGGGTTAGGTTTAGGGTTAGGTTTCGGGTTCAGGTTAGGGTCGGATTAGCGGTAGGGTTCGTGTTAGGGTAATGGCTAGGTTTCATGTTAGGGTTGGGTTTGGGTTAGGCTTAGGGTTCGGTTGAGCGTTATGGTTAGTGTTAGTGTTAGGGTTAGGGTTATGATTATGCTTAGGATTAGGTTTAGGATTCGGGTTAGGGCTAGGGTTAGGGTTCAGCTTAGGGTTAAGGTTAGAGTGTGGCTTAGTGTTAGGGCTAGTGTTCTGGTTAGGTTTAGGTTTAGGATCATGGTGAGGGTTCAGGTACAGTTTGTGGTTAACATTAGGTTTCATGTTAGTGTAAAGTTTAGGGTTAGAATTAGGGTTAGGGCTAAGGTTAGTGTTAGGTTTGGGTTCGCTTAGGGTTAGCATTAGGGTTAGGGTTAGGTTTAGGGTTAAGTTTAGGGTTTAGGCGGAGGGTTACTGCTAGGGTTGAGGTTATGGTTAGGCTTAGAGTTAAGGCTAGGTTTAGTTTTAGGGTTGGGTTGGGTTAGGGTAAGGGTTAAGGTTCTGGTTAGGTTTATGGTTAGTATTAGTGTTAGGTTTCAGGATAGTGTTAGACTGAGGGTTACTGTTAGGGTTAGGGTTAGGCTTATGTTTGGATTCCAGTTAGATCCAAGGTTTGTGTTCGGGTTAGGGTTTGTTTGAGGGTTAGTGTTAGTGTTAGGGTTAGAGTTCAGGTTACAGTTAGGTTTAGGTTTCAGGTTGGGGTTGGGGTTAGGGCTAGGGTTATGGGTATGGTTAATGTTAGGGTTAGGGTATGGGCACAGGTTTTATTTAGGGTTAGTGTTAGTGTTAGTGTTTAGGGTTAGGGTAGGATTAGGGTTAGTGTTAAGGTTATGCTTATGGTTCGGGTTCAGGTTACGTTTAGCGTTAAGGTGGGGTTATGCTTTCGGTTATGGTTACAATTTGGTTTGGGTTAGGGTTAAGCTTAGGGATAGGGTTCATGTTAGGGTTAGGGCTAGTGGTCGGGTTAGGGGTTGGTTGGGTTAGATCTAGGGTTTGGATTAGGTTTAGGCTTAGTTCTAGGGTTAGAGTAAGTGTTCAGGTTAGGGTTAGATTAGGATTAGAGTTCTGGTTAGGGTTAGGGTTAGGGTTAGGGTTAGGGTTAGGGTTAGGGTACGTGTTAGGCTTAGGGTTATAATGTGGGTTAGTGTTGTGGCTCGTGTTAGTGTTAGGGTTCATGTTCGGGTTTGAGTTATGGTTCGTGTTTGCGTCAGGGATACAGTTCTGGTTAGGGTTTGGGTTAGGTTTAGTGTTTGGTTTTGGGTTGGGTTTAGGGTGCGGGTTACTGTTAGTTATAGGGTTTCTGTTAGGGTTAGGGATAGATTTAGTATTATGTGTAGGGTTAGGGCCATTGCTAATGTTAGTGCTAAGGCTAGGGTTAATTCTAGAGCTTGGTGAATGTTTACGGTTCGCTCTAGAGCTAGGGTTAGGGTCAGGTCTAGGATTGGTTTAGGGTTAGGTCCAGAGCAAGGAGTAGAATTGGTGTTACAATTATGGTTAGGGTAGATGAGAATCTCTGCTATTGTGTGGGGAGACTCAGTTTCCCGGGTTTCCCCCATGGACACATGTTCTTCAGCTGGGTCTGATTTTCTCCAGACAAGCTGTCTTGGGAAGGATTTGGCCAGCCCTAAGAACCTGAAGGGAAAGGGCGGAGGGGGGTTCTCTCTCTGCCCCCGACAGCCCCGAGCTGGGTCGGTCCCTCAGACCTGGCCAGGGGCACCCCATCCCCCGGCGCCCTTCCCCGGGGCATCCAAGGGCAGGCTCGGCGCCAGCCCCACCCCGCTCGCCACTGCCCGACCATCGTCCTCCCTCGGGGGGCCTGGGCAGGACAGGGACCCGGCTGTGGGAGGCCTCCAGATCTCAGGCCTGGCACACCGTTTACCAGGCTGCTTCCTCCTCTGACGGGGGCCCAGCACACGCCCCAGGAGACTTGGCAGCCGCTCCCAGGGCTCTATCCTCTGGAACTCGTCCCCTTGGAAGGGGCCTGGCCCAGGTGCCAGGTTCGGCTGGTCGGCCAGCCTCCTTTGGAGAAAGCAGGCAAGCCGAGCCAGGCTTGCAGTGGCCCTGGCGTGACACCTGCCACCTCAGGCAGAGGGCTTCCCGCGTGCCCTCCATGGCGGGTTTCTCCCCGGAGCCGTGGCCTGGGCACTAGGAAGGCCGGGCCTCCCCGACTCCCGGGAGGAGGGGCTAGCCCAGTTGCGCCCTGGCCCCCAAACCCTCTGGTGCCATCTGCCTGTCTCGGCACTTCTGACTCCACAGAGCCTTTCCTACATCTGGGCTGCCTGCCGTGGCAAAGTGCAGGCGTGGGGTGAGGCCATGGTTTTGTCTTTCCAGGAAAAAATGAGCCCCTGGCCGAAGCAGCAGGCCCAGGCAGAACCTTGAGCTTGAAGCCCAGTAGGTCTGTGGCCCTCAGGGCCAGAGCCATGCTTTCAAGGCAGGGAAGCGGCCTGCAAGCTGAGTGGGAGTGGGGGAGGGGAGGGAGACAGCTGAAGCCCAGTCCAGAAGGGCGGCGATGGAAGAGCTGCAGCTGGGTCAGAGCCTGGAGGGAGGGCGGGGCCATCACTGAGGACCCCCCGAGGCCAGCCCTAGGCCCTGGCGGTCGCGCAGGCGCCCTTGGCCTGTGCGGTGTGTGGGGGGTTGAACCCAAGCCCGCAGGGCTCCCGGAGCGGCCAGAGAAAGAAGGGCCCATGGAGAGGTAGGCGAGGTGGGCAGGGGGCGCCAGCTTACTCTCCTCAGCTCGCTGAGGGAGAGAGAGAGAGACAGAGACAGAGAGAGAGATCCCTGACCTCTGAGTCTCTGCCTCCACCGCTGGCTGGTGCCAACTCACGCGCCATCCCACTTCCAGCCATCACCCCCACGCCTGCCTTGGGGCCAGCCCCACCACAGACAGGCCCGTTGGTTCCTGCTCACCTCTGTGCCGTCCCTTCCCGACCTGACCCCAGTGCAGGGGATAAGCTTCAGACAAGTCTTTCCATGTCCCTCTGCATGACAATAGACTTCCTCCCCTCTCCCATTCCACAGGCCCACCCGGGACATCCACCTTTGTCATTAGCTCAGGAGAGGATGCAAGATGAGAATCTCTGCTATTGTGTTGGGAGACTCAGTTTCCCGGGTTTCCCCCATGGACACATGTTCTTCAGCTGGGTCTGATTTTCTCCAGACAAGCTGTCTTGGGAAGGATTTGGCCAGCCCTAAGAACCTGAAGGGAAAGGGTGGAGGGGGGTTCTCTCTCTGCCCCCGACAGCCCCGAGCTGGGTCGGTCCCTCAGACCTGGCCAGGGCATCACATCCCCCGGCGCCCTTCCCCGGGGCATCCAAGGGCCGGCTCGGCGCCAGCCCCACCCCGCTCGCCACTGCCCGACCATCGTCCTCCCTCGGGGGGCCTGGGCAGGACAGGGACCCGGCTGTGGGAGGCCTCCAGATCTCAGGCCTGGCACACCGTTTACCAGGCTGCTTCCTCCTCTGACGGGGGCCCAGCACACGCCCCAGGAGACTTGGCAGCCGCCCCCAGGGCTCTATCCTCTGGAACTCGTCCCCTTGGAAGGGGCCTGGCCCAGGTGCCAGGTTCGGCTGGTCGGCCAGCCTCCTTTGGAGAAAGCAGGCAAGCCGAGCCAGGCTTGCAGTGGCCCTGGCGTGACACCTGCCACCTCAGGCAGAGGGCCTCCCGCGTGCCCTCCATGGCGGGTTTCTCCCCGGAGCCGTGGCCTGGGCACTAGGAAGGCCCGGCCTCCCCGACTCCCGGGAGGAGGGGCTAACCCAGTTGCGCCCTGGCCCCCAAACCCTCTGGTGCCATCTGCCTGTCTCGGCACTTCTGACTCCACAGAGCCTTTCCTACATCTGGGCTGCCTGCCGTGGCAAAGTGCAGGCGTGGGGTGAGGCCATGGTTTTGTCTTTCCAGGAAAAAATGAGCCCCTGGCCGAAGCAGCAGGCCCAGGCAGAGCCTTGAGCTTGAAGCCCAGTAGGTCTGTGGCCCTCAGGGCCAGAGCCATGCTTTCAAGGCAGGGAAGCGGCCTGCAAGCTGAGTGGGAGTGGGGGAGGGGAGGGAGACAGCTGAAGCCGAGTCCAGAAGGGCGGCCATGGAAGAGCTGCAGCTGGGTCAGAGCCTGGAGGGAGGGCGGGGCCTTCACTGAGGACCCCCCGAGGCCAGCCCTAGGCCCTGGCGGTCGCGCAGGCGCCCTTGGCCTGTGCGGTGTGTGGGGGGTTGAACCCAAGCCCGCAGGGCTCCCGGAGCGGCCAGAGAAAGAAGGGCCCATGGAGAGGTAGGCGAGGTGGGCAGGGGGCGCCACCTTACTCTCCTCAGCTCCCTGAGGGAGAGAGAGAGAGACAGAGACAGAGAGAGAGATCCCTGACCTCTGAGTCTCTGCCTCCACCGCTGGCTGTTGCCAACTCACGCGCCATCCCACTTCCAGCCATCACTCCCACGCCTGCCCCGGGGCCAGCCCCACCACAGACAGGCCGGTTGGTTCCTGCTCACCTCTGTGCCGTCCCTTCCCGACCTGACCCCAGTGCAGGGGATAAGCTTCAGACAAGTCTTTCCATGTCCCTCTGCATGACAATAGACTTCCTCCCCTCTCCCATTCCACAGGCCCACCCGGGACATCCACCTTTGTCATTAGCTCAGGAGAGGATGCAAGATGAGAATCTCTGCTATTGTGTGGGGAGACTCAGTTTCCCGGGTTTCCCCCATGGACACATGTTCTTCAGCTGGGTCTGATTTTCTCCAGACAAGCTGTCTTGGGAAGGATTTGGCCAGCCCTAAGAACCTGAAGGGAAAGGGCGGAGGGGGGTTCTCTCTCTGCCCCCGACAGCCCCGAGCTGGGTCGGTCCCTCAGACCTGGCCAGGGGCACCCCATCCCCCGGCGCCCTTCCCCGGGGCATCCAAGGGCAGGCTCGGCGCCAGCCCCACCCCGCTCGCCACTGCCCGACCATCGTCCTCCCTCGGGGGGCCTGGGCAGGACAGGGACCCGGCTGTGGGAGGCCTCCAGATCTCAGGCCTGGCACACCGTTTACCAGGCTGCTTCCTCCTCTGACGGGGGCCCAGCACACGCCCCAGGAGACTTGGCAGCCGCCCCCAGGGCTCGATCCTCTGGAACTCGTCCCCTTGGAAGGGGCCTGGCCCAGGTGCCAGGTTCGGCTGGTCGGCCAGCCTCCTTTGGAGAAAGCAGGCAAGCCGAGCCAGGCTTGCAGTGGCCCTGGCGTGACACCTGCCACCTCAGGCAGAGGGCCTCCCGCGTGCCCTCCATGGCGGGTTTCTCCCCGGAGCCGTGGCCTGGGCACTAGGAAGGCCGGGCCTCCCCGACTCCCGGGAGGAGGGGCTAGCACACTTGCGCCCTGGCCCCCAAACCCTCTGGTGCCATCTGCCTGTCTCGGCACTTCTGACTCCACAGAGCCTTTCCTACATCTGGGCTGCCTGCCGTGGCAAAGTGCAGGCGTGGGGTGAGGCCATGGTTTTGTCTTTCCAGGAAAAAATGAGCCCCTGGCCGAAGGAGCAGGCCCAGGCAGAGCCTTGAGCTTGAAGCCCAGTAGGTCTGTGGCCCTCAGGGCCAGAGCCATGCTTTCAAGGCAGGGAAGCGGCCTGCAAGCTGAGTGGGAGTGGGGGAGGGGAGGGAGACAGCTGAAGCCGAGTCCAGAAGGGCGGCAATGGAAGAGCTGCAGCTGGGTCAGAGCCTGGAGGGAGGGCGGGGCCTTCACTGAGGACCCCCGCCCCCCGAGGCCAGCCCTAGGCCCAGGCGGTCACGCACGCGCCCTTGGCCTGTGCGGTGTGTGGGGGGTTGAACCCAAGCCCGCAGGGCTCCCGGAGCAGCCAGAGAAAGGAGGGCCCATGGAGAGGTAGGCGAGGTGGGCAGGGGGCGCCACCTTACTCTCCTCAGCTCCCTGAGGGAGAGAGAGAGAGACAGAGAAAGAGAGAGAGATCCCTGACCTCTGAGTCTCTGCCTCCACCGCTGGCTGGTGCCAACTCACGCGCCATCCCACTTCCATCCATCACCCCCACGCCTGCCCCGGGGCCCACCTCACCACAGAGAGGCCGGTTGGTTCCTGCTCACCTCTGTGCCGTCCCTTCCCGACCTGACCCCAGTGCAGGGGATAAGCTTCAGACAAGTCTTTCCATGTCCCTCTGCATGACAATAGACTTCCTCCCCTCTCCCATTCCACAGGCCCACCCGGGACAGCCACCTTTGTCATTAGCTCAGGAGAGGATGCAAGATGAGAATCTCTGCTAATGTGTGGGGAGACTCAGTTTCCCGGGTTTCCCCCATGGACACATGTTCTTCAGCTGGGTCTGATTTTCTCCAGACAAGCTGTCTTGGGAAGGATTTGGCCAGCCCTAAGAACCTGAAGGGAAAGGGCGGAGGGGGGTTCTCTCTCTGCCCCCGACAGCCCCGAGCTGGGTCGGTCCCTCAGACCTGGCCAGGGGCAGCCCATCCCCCGGCGCCCTTCCCCGGGGCATCCAAGGGCAGGCTCGGCGCCAGCCCCACCCCGTTCGCCACTGCCCGACCATCGTCCTCCCTCGGGGGGCCTGGGCAGGACAGGGACCCAGCTGTGGGAGGCCTCCAGATCTCAGGCCTGGCACACCGTTTACCAGGCTGCTTCCTCCTCTGACGGGGGCCCAGCACACGCCCCAGGAGACTTGGCAGCCGCCCCCAGGGCTCTATCCTCTGGAACTCGTCCCCTTGGAAGGGGCCTGGCCCAGGTGCCAGGTTCGGCTGGTCGGCCAGCCTCCTTTGGAGAAAGCAGGCAAGCCGAGCCAGGCTTGCAGTGGCCCTGGCGTGACACCTGCCACCTCAGGCAGAGGGCCTCCCGCGTGCCCTCCATGGCGGGTTTCTCCCCGGAGCCGTGGCCTGGGCACTAGGAAGGCCGGGCCTCACCGACTCCCGGGAGGAGGGGCTAACCCAGTTGCGCCATGGCCCCCAAACCCTCTGGTGCCATCTGCCTGTCTCGGCACTTCTGACTCCACAGAGCCTTTCCTACATCTGGGCTGCCTGCCGTGGCAAAGAGCAGGCGTGGGGTGAGGCCATGGTTTTGTCTTTCCAGGAAAAAATGAGCCCCTGGCTGAAGCAGCAGGCCCAGGCAGAGCCATGAGCTTGAAGCCCAGTAGGTCTGTGGCCCTCTGGGCCAGAGCCATGCTTTCAAGGCAGGGAAGCGGCCTGCAAGCTGAGTGGGAGTGGGCGAGGGGAGGGAGACAGCTGAAGCCAAGTCCAGAAGGGCGGCGATGGAAGAGCTGCAGCTGGGTCAGAGCCTGGAGTGAGGGCGGGGCCTTCACTGAGGACCCCCGAGGCCAGCCCTAGGCCCTGGCGGTCGCGCAGGCGCCCTTGGCCTGTGCGGTGTGTGGGGGGTGGAACCCAAGCCCGCAGGGCTCCCGGAGCGGCCAGAGAAAGAAGGGCCCTTGGAGAGGTAGGCGAGGTGGGCAGGGGGCGCCACCTTACTCTCCTCAGCTCCCTGAGGGAGAGAGAGAGAGACAGAGACAGAGAGAGAGATCCCTGACCTCTGAGTCTCTGCCTCCACCGCTGGCTGGTGCCAACTCACGCGCCATCCCACTTCCAGCCATCACCCCCACGCCTGCCCAGGGGCCAGCCCCACCACAGACAGGCCGGTTGGTTCCTGCTCACCTCTGTGCCGTCCCTTCCCGACCTGACCCCAGTGCAGGGGATAAGCTTCAGACAAGTCTTTCCATGTCCCTCTGCATGACAATAGACTTCCTCCCCTCTCCCATTCCACAGGCCCACCCGGGACATCCACCTTTGTCATTAGCTCAGGAGAGGATGCAAGATGAGAATCTCTGCTATTGTGTGGGGAGACTCAGTTTCCCGGGTTTCCCCCATGGACACATGTTCTTCAGCTGGGTCTGATTTTCTCCAGACAAGCTGTCTTGGGAAGGATTTGGCCAGCCCTAAGAACCTGAAGGGAAAGGGTGGAGGGTGGTTCTCTCTCTGCCCCCGACAGCCCCGAGCTGGGTCGGTCCCTCAGACCTGGCCAGGGCATCCCATCCCCCGGCGCCCTTCCCCGGGGCATCCAAGGGCAGGCTCGGCGCCAGCCCCACCCCGCTCGCCACTGCCCGACCATCGTCCTCCCTCGGGGGGCCTGGGCAGGACAGGGACCCGGCTGTGGGAGGCCTCCAGATCTCAGGCCTGGCACACCGTTTACCAGGCTGCTTCCTCCTCTGACGGGGGCCCAGCACACGCCCCAGGAGACTTGTCAGCCGCTCCCAGGGCTCTATCCTCTGGAACTCGTCCCCTTGGAAGGGGCCTGGCCCAGGTGCCAGGTTCGGCTGGTCGGCCAGCCTCCTTTGGAGAAAGCAGGCAAGCCGAGCCAGGCTTGCAGTGGCCCTGGCGTGACACCTGCCACCTCAGGCAGAGGGCTTCCCGCGTGCCCTCCATGGCGGGTTTCTCCCCGGAGCCGTGGCCTGGGCACTAGGAAGGCCGGGCCTCCCCGACTCCCGGGAGGAGGGGCTAGCCCAGTTGCGCCCTGGCCCCCAAACCCTCTGGTGCCATCTGCCTGTCTCGGCACTTCTGACTCCACAGAGCCTTTCCTACATCTGGGCTGCCTGCCGTGGCAAAGTGCAGGCGTGGGGTGAGGCCATGGTTTTGTCTTTCCAGGAAAAAATGAGCCCCTGGCCGAAGCAGCAGGCCCAGGCAGAGCCTTGAGCTTGAAGCCCAGTAGGTCTGTGGCCCTCTGGGCCAGAGCCATGCTTTCAAGGCAGGGAAGCGGCCTGCAAGCTGAGTGGGAGTGGGGGAGGGGAGGGAGACAGCTGAAGCCGAGTCCAGAAGGGCGGCGATGGAAGAGCTGCAGCTGGGTCAGAGCCTGGAGGGAGGGCGGGGCCTTCACTGAGGACCCCCCGAGGCCAGCCCTAGGCCCTGGCGGTCGCGCAGGCGCCCTTGGCCTGTGCGGTGTGTGGGGGGTTGAACCCAAGCCCGCAGGGCTCCCGGAGCGGCCAGAGAAAGAAGGGCCCATGGAGAGGTAGGCGAGGTGGGCAGGGGGCGCCAGCTTACTCTCCTCAGCTCCCTGAGGGAGAGAGAGAGAGACAGAGACAGAGAGAGAGATCCCTGACCTCTGAGTCTCTGCCTCCACCGCTGGCTGGTGCCAACTCACGCGCCATCCCACTTCCAGCCATCACCCCCATGCCTGCCCTGGGGCCAGCCCCACCACAGACAGGCCGGTTGGTTCCTGCTCACCTCTGTGCCCTCCCTTCCCGACCTGACCCCAGTGCAGGGGATAAGCTTCAGACAAGTCTTTCCATGTCCCTCTGCATGACAATAGACTTCCTCCCCTCTCCCATTCCACAGGCCCACCCAGGACAGCCACCTTTGTCATTAGCTCAGGAGAGGATGCAAGATGAGAATCTCTGCTATTGTGTGGGGAGACTCAGTTTCCCGGGTTTCCCCCATGGACACATGTTCTTCAGCTGGGTCTGATTTTCTCCAGACAAGCTGTCTTGGGAAGGATTTGGCCAGCCCTAAGAACCTGAAGGGAAAGGGCGGAGGGGGGTTCTCTCTCTGCCCCCGACAGCCCCGAGCTGGGTCGGTCCCTCAGACCTGGCCAGGGGCACCCCATCCCCCGGCGCCCTTCCCCGGGGCATCCAAGGGCAGGCTCGTCGCCAGCCCCACCCCGCTCGCCACTGCCCGACCATCGTCCTCCCTCGGGGGGCCTGGGCAGGACAGGGACCCGGCTGTGGGAGGCCTCCAGATCTCAGGCCTGGCACACCGTTTACCAGGCTGCTTCCTCCTCTGACGGGGGCCCAGCACACGCCCCAGGAGAATTGGCAGCCGCCCCCAGGGCTCGATCCTCTGGAACTCGTCCCCTTGGAAGGGGCCTGGCCCAGGTGCCAGGTTCGGCTGGTCGGCCAGCCTCCTTTGGAGAAAGCAGGCAAGCCGAGCCAGGCTTGCAGTGGCCCTGGCGTGACACCTGCCACCTCAGGCAGAGGGCCTCCCGCGTGCCCTCCATGGCGGGTTTCTCCCCGGAGCCGTGGCCTGGGCACTAGGAAGGCCCGGCCTCCCCGACTCCCGGGAGGAGGGGCTAACCCAGTTGCGCCCTGGCCCCCAAACCCTCTGGTGCCATCTGCCTGTCTCGGCACTTCTGACTCCACAGAGCCTTTCCTACATCTGGGCTGCCTGCCGTG
Source organism: Diceros bicornis minor (assembly GCF_020826845.1). Lineage (NCBI taxonomy): Eukaryota > Metazoa > Chordata > Mammalia > Perissodactyla > Rhinocerotidae > Diceros > Diceros bicornis. The sequence continues at coordinate 3,258,093 of NW_026691491.1, forward strand.
GCAAAGTGCAGGCGTGGGGTGAGGCCATGGTTTTGTCTTTCCAGGAAAAAATGAGCCCCTGGCCGAAGCAGCAGGCCCAGGCAGAGCCTTGAGCTTGAAGCCCAGTAGGTCTGTGGCCCTCAGGGCCAGAGCCATGCTTTCAAGGCAGGGAAGCGGCCTGCAAGCTGAGTGGGAGTGGGGGAGGGGAGGGAGACAGCTGAAGCCGAGTCCAGAAGGGCGGCCATGGAAGAGCTGCAGCTGGGTCAGAGCCTGGAGGGAGGGCGGGGCCTTCACTGAGGACCCCCCGAGGCCAGCCCTAGGCCCTGGCGGTCGCGCAGGCGCCCTTGGCCTGTGCGGTGTGTGGGGCGTTGAACCCAAGCCCGCAGGGCTCCCGGAGCGGCCAGAGAAAGAAGGGCCCATGGAGAGGTAGGCGAGGTGGGCAGGGGGCGCCAGCTTACTCTCCTCAGCTCCCTGAGGGAGAGAGAGAGAGACAGAGACAGAGAGAGAGATCCCTGACCTCTGAGTCTCTGCCTCCACCGCTGGCTGGTGCCAACTCACGCGCCATCCCACTTCCAGCCATCACCCCCACGCCTGCCCCGGGGCCCACCTCACCACAGAGAGGCCGGTTGGTTCCTGCTCACCTCTGTGCCGTCCCTTCCCGACCTGACCCCAGTGCAGGGGATAAGCTTCAGACAAGTCTTTCCATGTCCCTCTGCATGACAATAGACTTCCTCCCCTCTCCCATTCCACAGGCCCACCCGGGACAGCCACCTTTGTCATTAGCTCAGGAGAGGATGCAAGATGAGAATCTCTGCTAATGTGTGGGGAGACTCAGTTTCCCGGGTTTCCCCCATGGACACATGTTCTTCAGCTGGGTCTGATTTTCTCCAGACAAGCTGTCTTGGGAAGGATTTGGCCAGCCCTAAGAACCTGAAGGGAAAGGGCGGAGGGGGGTTCTCTCTCTGCCCCCGACAGCCCCGAGCTGGGTCGGTCCCTCAGACCTGGCCAGGGGCAGCCCTCCCCCGGCGCCCTTCCCCGGGGCATCCAAGGGCAGGCTCGGCGCCAGCCCCACCCCGTTCGCCACTGCCCGACCATCGTCCTCCCTCGGGGGGCCTGGGCAGGACAGGGACCCAGCTGTGGGAGGCCTCCAGATCTCAGGCCTGGCACACCGTTTACCAGGCTGCTTCCTCCTCTGACGGGGGCCCAGCACACGCCCCAGGAGACTTGGCAGCCGCCCCCAGGGCTCTATCCTCTGGAACTCGTCCCCTTGGAAGGGGCCTGGCCCAGGTGCCAGGTTCGGCTGGTCGGCCAGCCTCCTTTGGAGAAAGCAGGCAAGCCGAGCCAGGCTTGCAGTGGCCCTGGCGTGACACCTGCCACCTCAGGCAGAGGGCCTCCCGCGTGCCCTCCATGGCGGGTTTCTCCCCGGAGCCGTGGCCTGGGCACTAGGAAGGCCCGGCCTCCCCCGACTCCCGGGAGGAGGGGCTAACCCAGTTGCGCCCTGGCCCCCAAACCCTCTGGTGCCATCTGCCTGTCTCGGCACTTCTGACTCCACAGAGCCTTTCCTACATCTGGGCTGCCTGCCGTGGCAAAGTGCAGGCGTGGGGTGAGGCCATGGTTTTGTCTTTCCAGGAAAAAATGAGCCCCTGGCCGAAGCAGCAGGCCCAGGCAGAGCCTTGAGCTTGAAGCCCAGTAGGTCTGTGGCCCTCAGGGCCAGAGCCATGCTTTCAAGGCAGGGAAGCGGCCTGCAAGCTGAGTGGGAGTGGGGGAGGGGAGGGAGACAGCTGAAGCCGAGTCCAGAAGGGCGGCCATGGAAGAGCTGCAGCTGGGTCAGAGCCTGGAGGGAGGGCGGGGCCTTCACTGAGGACCCCCCGAGGCCAGCCCTAGGCCCTGGCGGTCGCGCAGGCGCCCTTGGCCTGTGCGGTGTGTGGGGCGTTGAACCCAAGCCCGCAGGGCTCCCGGAGCGGCCAGAGAAAGAAGGGCCCATGGAGAGGTAGGCGAGGTGGGCAGGGGGCGCCAGCTTACTCTCCTCAGCTCCCTGAGGGAGAGAGAGAGAGACAGAGACAGAGAGAGAGATCCCTGACCTCTGAGTCTCTGCCTCCACCGCTGGCTGGTGCCAACTCACGCGCCATCCCACTTCCAGCCATCACCCCCACGCCTGCCCCGGGGCCCACCTCACCACAGAGAGGCCGGTTGGTTCCTGCTCACCTCTGTGCCGTCCCTTCCCGACCTGACCCCAGTGCAGGGGATAAGCTTCAGACAAGTCTTTCCATGTCCCTCTGCATGACAATAGACTTCCTCCCCTCTCCCATTCCACAGGCCCACCCGGGACAGCCACCTTTGTCATTAGCTCAGGAGAGGATGCAAGATGAGAATCTCTGCTAATGTGTGGGGAGACTCAGTTTCCCGGGTTTCCCCCATGGACACATGTTCTTCAGCTGGGTCTGATTTTCTCCAGACAAGCTGTCTTGGGAAGGATTTGGCCAGCCCTAAGAACCTGAAGGGAAAGGGCGGAGGGGGGTTCTCTCTCTGCCCCCGACAGCCCCGAGCTGGGTCGGTCCCTCAGACCTGGCCAGGGGCAGCCCTCCCCCGGCGCCCTTCCCCGGGGCATCCAAGGGCAGGCTCGGCGCCAGCCCCACCCCGTTCGCCACTGCCCGACCATCGTCCTCCCTCGGGGGGCCTGGGCAGGACAGGGACCCAGCTGTGGGAGGCCTCCAGATCTCAGGCCTGGCACACCGTTTACCAGGCTGCTTCCTCCTCTGACGGGGGCCCAGCACACGCCCCAGGAGACTTGGCAGCCGCCCCCAGGGCTCTATCCTCTGGAACTCGTCCCCTTGGAAGGGGCCTGGCCCAGGTGCCAGGTTCGGCTGGTCGGCCAGCCTCCTTTGGAGAAAGCAGGCAAGCCGAGCCAGGCTTGCAGTGGCCCTGGCGTGACACCTGCCACCTCAGGCAGAGGGCCTCCCGCGTGCCCTCCATGGCGGGTTTCTCCCCGGAGCCGTGGCCTGGGCACTAGGAAGGCCGTGCCTCCCCGACTCCCGGGAGGAGGGGCTAACCCAGTTGCGCCCTGGCCCCCAAACCCTCTGGTGCCATCTGCCTGTCTCGGCACTTCTGACTCCACAGAGCCTTTCCTACATCTGGGCTGCCTGCCGTGGCAAAGAGCAGGCGTGGGGTGAGGCCATGGTTTTGTCTTTCCAGGAAAAAATGAGCCCCTGGCTGAAGCAGCAGGCCCAGGCAGAGCCTTGAGCTTGAAGCCCAGTAGGTCTGTGGCCCTCTGGGCCAGAGCCATGCTTTCAAGGCAGGGAAGCGGCCTGCAAGCTGAGTGGGAGTGGGCGAGGGGAGGGAGACAGCTGAAGCCAAGTCCAGAAGGGCGGCGATGGAAGAGCTGCAGCTGGGTCAGAGCCTGGAGTGAGGGCGGGGCCTTCACTGAGGACCCCCGAGGCCAGCCCTAGGCCCTGGCGGTCGCGCAGGCGCCCTTGGCCTGTGCGGTGTGTGGGGGGTTGAACCCAAGCCCGCAGGGCTCCCGGAGCGGCCAGAGAAGGAAGGGCCCATGGAGAGGTAGGCGAGGTGGGCAGGGGGCGCCACCTTACTCTCCTCAGCTCCCTGAGGGAGAGAGAGAGAGACAGAGACAGAGAGAGAGATCCCTGACCTCTGAGTCTCTGCCTCCACCGCTGGCTGTTGCCAACTCACGCGCCATCCCACTTCCAGCCATCACTCCCACGCCTGCCCCGGGGCCAGCCCCACCACAGACAGGCCGGTTGGTTCCTGCTCACCTCTGTGCCGTCCCTTCCCGACCTGACCCCAGTGCAGGGGATAAGCTTCAGACAAGTCTTTCCATGTCCCTCTGCATGACAATAGACTTCCTCCCCTCTCCCATTCCACAGGCCCACCCAGGACAGCCACCTTTGTCATTAGCTCAGGAGAGGATGCAAGATGAGAATCTCTGCTATTGTGTGGGGAGACTCAGTTTCCCGGGTTTCCCCCATGGACACATGTTCTTCAGCTGGGTCTGATTTTCTCCAGACAAGCTGTCTTGGGAAGGATTTGGCCAGCCCTAAGAACCTGAAGGGAAAGGGCGGAGGGGGGTTCTCTCTCTGCCCCCGACAGCCCCGAGCTGGGTCGGTCCCTCAGACCTGGCCAGGGGCACCCCATCCCCCGGCGCCCTTCCCCGGGGCATCCAAGGGCAGGCTCGTCGCCAGCCCCACCCCGCTCGCCACTGCCCGACCATCGTCCTCCCTCGGGGGGCCTGGGCAGGACAGGGACCCGGCTGTGGGAGGCCTCCAGATCTCAGGCCTGGCACACCGTTTACCAGGCTGCTTCCTCCTCTGACGGGGGCCCAGCACACGCCCCAGGAGAATTGGCAGCCGCCCCCAGGGCTCGATCCTCTGGAACTCGTCCCCTTGGAAGGGGCCTGGCCCAGGTGCCAGGTTCGGCTGGTCGGCCAGCCTCCTTTGGAGAAAGCAGGCAAGCCGAGCCAGGCTTGCAGTGGCCCTGGCGTGACACCTGCCACCTCAGGCAGAGGGCCTCCCGCGTGCCCTCCATGGCGGGTTTCTCCCCGGAGCCGTGGCCTGGGCACTAGGAAGGCCCGGCCTCCCCGACTCCCGGGAGGAGGGGCTAACCCAGTTGCGCCCTGGCCCCCAAACCCTCTGGTGCCATCTGCCTGTCTCGGCACTTCTGACTCCACAGAGCCTTTCCTACATCTGGGCTGCCTGCCGTGGCAAAGTGCAGGCGTGGGGTGAGGCCATGGTTTTGTCTTTCCAGGAAAAAATGAGCCCCTGGCCGAAGCAGCAGGCCCAGGCAGAGCCTTGAGCTTGAAGCCCAGTAGGTCTGTGGCCCTCAGGGCCAGAGCCATGCTTTCAAGGCAGGGAAGCGGCCTGCAAGCTGAGTGGGAGTGGGGGAGGGGAGGGAGACAGCTGAAGCCGAGTCCAGAAGGGCGGCCATGGAAGAGCTGCAGCTGGGTCAGAGCCTGGAGGGAGGGCGGGGCCTTCACTGAGGACCCCCCGAGGCCAGCCCTAGGCCCTGGCGGTCGCGCAGGCGCCCTTGGCCTGTGCGGTGTGTGGGGCGTTGAACCCAAGCCCGCAGGGCTCCCGGAGCGGCCAGAGAAAGAAGGGCCCATGGAGAGGTAGGCGAGGTGGGCAGGGGGCGCCAGCTTACTCTCCTCAGCTCCCTGAGGGAGAGAGAGAGAGACAGAGACAGAGAGAGAGATCCCTGACCTCTGAGTCTCTGCCTCCACCGCTGGCTGGTGCCAACTCACGCGCCATCCCACTTCCAGCCATCACCCCCACGCCTGCCCCGGGGCCCACCTCACCACAGAGAGGCCGGTTGGTTCCTGCTCACCTCTGTGCCGTCCCTTCCCGACCTGACCCCAGTGCAGGGGATAAGCTTCAGACAAGTCTTTCCATGTCCCTCTGCATGACAATAGACTTCCTCCCCTCTCCCATTCCACAGGCCCACCCGGGACAGCCACCTTTGTCATTAGCTCAGGAGAGGATGCAAGATGAGAATCTCTGCTAATGTGTGGGGAGACTCAGTTTCCCGGGTTTCCCCCATGGACACATGTTCTTCAGCTGGGTCTGATTTTCTCCAGACAAGCTGTCTTGGGAAGGATTTGGCCAGCCCTAAGAACCTGAAGGGAAAGGGCGGAGGGGGGTTCTCTCTCTGCCCCCGACAGCCCCGAGCTGGGTCGGTCCCTCAGACCTGGCCAGGGGCAGCCCTCCCCCGGCGCCCTTCCCCGGGGCATCCAAGGGCAGGCTCGGCGCCAGCCCCACCCCGTTCGCCACTGCCCGACCATCGTCCTCCCTCGGGGGGCCTGGGCAGGACAGGGACCCAGCTGTGGGAGGCCTCCAGATCTCAGGCCTGGCACACCGTTTACCAGGCTGCTTCCTCCTCTGACGGGGGCCCAGCACACGCCCCAGGAGACTTGGCAGCCGCCCCCAGGGCTCTATCCTCTGGAACTCGTCCCCTTGGAAGGGGCCTGGCCCAGGTGCCAGGTTCGGCTGGTCGGCCAGCCTCCTTTGGAGAAAGCAGGCAAGCCGAGCCAGGCTTGCAGTGGCCCTGGCGTGACACCTGCCACCTCAGGCAGAGGGCCTCCCGCGTGCCCTCCATGGCGGGTTTCTCCCCGGAGCCGTGGCCTGGGCACTAGGAAGGCCGTGCCTCCCCGACTCCCGGGAGGAGGGGCTAACCCAGTTGCGCCCTGGCCCCCAAACCCTCTGGTGCCATCTGCCTGTCTCGGCACTTCTGACTCCACAGAGCCTTTCCTACATCTGGGCTGCCTGCCGTGGCAAAGAGCAGGCGTGGGGTGAGGCCATGGTTTTGTCTTTCCAGGAAAAAATGAGCCCCTGGCTGAAGCAGCAGGCCCAGGCAGAGCCTTGAGCTTGAAGCCCAGTAGGTCTGTGGCCCTCTGGGCCAGAGCCATGCTTTCAAGGCAGGGAAGCGGCCTGCAAGCTGAGTGGGAGTGGGCGAGGGGAGGGAGACAGCTGAAGCCAAGTCCAGAAGGGCGGCGATGGAAGAGCTGCAGCTGGGTCAGAGCCTGGAGTGAGGGCGGGGCCTTCACTGAGGACCCCCGAGGCCAGCCCTAGGCCCTGGCGGTCGCGCAGGCGCCCTTGGCCTGTGCGGTGTGTGGGGGGTTGAACCCAAGCCCGCAGGGCTCCCGGAGCGGCCAGAGAAGGAAGGGCCCATGGAGAGGTAGGCGAGGTGGGCAGGGGGCGCCACCTTACTCTCCTCAGCTCCCTGAGGGAGAGAGAGAGAGACAGAGACAGAGAGAGAGATCCCTGACCTCTGAGTCTCTGCCTCCACCGCTGGCTGTTGCCAACTCACGCGCCATCCCACTTCCAGCCATCACTCCCACGCCTGCCCCGGGGCCAGCCCCACCACAGACAGGCCGGTTGGTTCCTGCTCACCTCTGTGCCGTCCCTTCCCGACCTGACCCCAGTGCAGGGGATAAGCTTCAGACAAGTCTTTCCATGTCCCTCTGCATGACAATAGACTTCCTCCCCTCTCCCATTCCACAGGCCCACCCGGGACATCCACCTTTGTCATTAGCTCAGGAGAGGATGCAAGATGAGAATCTCTGCTATTGTGTGGGGAGACTCAGTTTCCCGGGTTTCCCCCATGGACACATGTTCTTCAGCTGGGTCTGATTTTCTCCAGACAAGCTGTCTTGGGAAGGATTTGGCCAGCCCTAAGAACCTGAAGGGAAAGGGCGGAGGGGGGTTCTCTCTCTGCCCCCGACAGCCCCGAGCTGGGTCGGTCCCTCAGACCTGGCCAGGGGCACCCCATCCCCCGGCGCCCTTCCCCGGGGCATCCAAGGGCAGGCTCGGCGCCAGCCCCACCCCGCTCGCCACTGCCCGACCATCGTCCTCCCTCGGGGGGCCTGGGCAGGACAGGGACCCGGCTGTGGGAGGCCTCCAGATCTCAGGCCTGGCACACCGTTTACCAGGCTGCTTCCTCCTCTGACGGGGGCCCAGCACACGCCCCAGGAGACTTGGCAGCCGCCCCCAGGGCTCGATCCTCTGGAACTCGTCCCCTTGGAAGGGGCCTGGCCCAGGTGCCAGGTTCGGCTGGTCGGCCAGCCTCCTTTGGAGAAAGCAGGCAAGCCGAGCCAGGCTTGCAGTGGCCCTGGCGTGACACCTGCCACCTCAGGCAGAGGGCCTCCCGCGTGCCCTCCATGGCGGGTTTCTCCCCGGAGCCGTGGCCTGGGCACTAGGAAGGCCGGGCCTCCCCGACTCCCGGGAGGAGGGGCTAGCACACTTGCGCCCTGGCCCCCAAACCCTCTGGTGCCATCTGCCTGTCTCGGCACTTCTGACTCCACAGAGCCTTTCCTACATCTGGGCTGCCTGCCGTGGCAAAGTGCAGGCGTGGGGTGAGGCCATGGTTTTGTCTTTCCAGGAAAAAATGAGCCCCTGGCCGAAGCAGCAGGCCCAGGCAGAGCCTTGAGCTTGAAGCCCAGTAGGTCTGTGGCCCTCAGGGCCAGAGCCATGCTTTCAAGGCAGGGAAGCGGCCTGCAAGCTGAGTGGGAGTGGGGGAGGGGAGGGAGACAGCTGAAGCCGAGTCCAGAAGGGCGGCAATGGAAGAGCTGCAGCTGGGTCAGAGCCTGGAGGGAGGGCGGGGCCTTCACTGAGGACCCCCGCCCCCCGAGGCCAGCCCTAGGCCCAGGCGGTCACGCACGCGCCCTTGGCCTGTGCGGTGTGTGGGGGGTTGAACCCAAGCCCGCAGGGCTCCCGGAGCAGCCAGAGAAAGGAGGGCCCATGGAGAGGTAGGCGAGGTGGGCAGGGGGCGCCACCTTACTCTCCTCAGCTCCCTGAGGGAGAGAGAGAGAGACAGAGACAGAGAGAGAGATCCCTGACCTCTGAGTCTCTGCCTCCACCGCTGGCTGGTGCCAACTCACGCGTCATCCCACTTCCAGCCATCACCCCCACGCCTGCCCCGGGGCCCACCTCACCACAGAGAGGCCGGTTGGTTCCTGCTCACCTCTGTGCCGTCCCTTCCCGACCTGACCCCAGTGCAGGGGATAAGCTTCAGACAAGTCTTTCCATGTCCCTCTGCATGACAATAGACTTCCTCCCCTCTCCCATTCCACAGGCCCACCCGGGACAGCCACCTTTGTCATTAGCTCAGGAGAGGATGCAAGATGAGAATCTCTGCTAATGTGTGGGGAGACTCAGTTTCCCGGGTTTCCCCCATGGACACATGTTCTTCAGCTGGGTCTGATTTTCTCCAGACAAGCTGTCTTGGGAAGGATTTGGCCAGCCCTAAGAACCTGAAGGGAAAGGGCGGAGGGGGGTTCTCTCTCTGCCCCCGACAGCCCCGAGCTGGGTCGGTCCCTCAGACCTGGCCAGGGGCAGCCCATCCCCCGGCGCCCTTCCCCGGGGCATCCAAGGGCAGGCTCGGCGCCAGCCCCACCCCGTTCGCCACTGCCCGACCATCGTCCTCCCTCGGGGGGCCTGGGCAGGACAGGGACCCAGCTGTGGGAGGCCTCCAGATCTCAGGCCTGGCACACCGTTTACCAGGCTGCTTCCTCCTCTGACGGGGGCCCAGCACACGCCCCAGGAGACTTGGCAGCCGCCCCCAGGGCTCTATCCTCTGGAACTCGTCCCCTTGGAAGGGGCCTGGCCCAGGTGCCAGGTTCGGCTGGTCGGCCAGCCTCCTTTGGAGAAAGCAGGCAAGCCGAGCCAGGCTTGCAGTGGCCCTGGCGTGACACCTGCCACCTCAGGCAGAGGGCCTCCCGCGTGCCCTCCATGGCGGGTTTCTCCCCGGAGCCGTGGCCTGGGCACTAGGAAGGCCGGGCCTCCCCGACTCCCGGGAGGAGGGGCTAACCCAGTTGCGCCCTGGCCCCCAAACCCTCTGGTGCCATCTGCCTGTCTCGGCACTTCTGACTCCACAGAGCCTTTCCTACATCTGGGCTGCCTGCCGTGGCAAAGAGCAGGCGTGGGGTGAGGCCATGGTTTTGTCTTTCCAGGAAAAAATGAGCCCCTGGCTGAAGCAGCAGGCCCAGGCAGAGCCTTGAGCTTGAAGCCCAGTAGGTCTGTGGCCCTCTGGGCCAGAGCCATGCTTTCAAGGCAGGGAAGCGGCCTGCAAGCTGAGTGGGAGTGGGCGAGGGGAGGGAGACAGCTGAAGCCAAGTCCAGAAGGGCGGCGATGGAAGAGCTGCAGCTGGGTCAGAGCCTGGAGTGAGGGCGGGGCCTTCACTGAGGACCCCCGAGGCCAGCCCTAGGCCCTGGCGGTCGCGCAGGCGCCCTTGGCCTGTGCGGTGTGTGGGGGGTGGAACCCAAGCCCGCAGGGCTCCCGGAGCGGCCAGAGAAAGAAGGGCCCTTGGAGAGGTAGGCGAGGTGGGCAGGGGGCGCCACCTTACTCTCCTCAGCTCCCTGAGGGAGAGAGAGAGAGACAGAGACAGAGAGAGAGATCCCTGACCTCTGAGTCTCTGCCTCCACCGCTGGCTGGTGCCAACTCACGCGCCATCCCACTTCCAGCCATCACCCCCACGCCTGCCCAGGGGCCAGCCCCACCACAGACAGGCCGGTTGGTTCCTGCTCACCTCTGTGCCGTCCCTTCCAGATCTGACCCCAGTGCAGGGGATAAGCTTCAGACAAGTCTTTCCATGTCCCTCTGCATGACAATAGACTTCCTCCCCTCTCCCATTCCACAGGCCCACCCGGGACAGCCACCTTTGTCATTAGCTCAGGAGAGGATGCAAGATGAGAATCTCTGCTATTGTGTGGGGAGACTCAGTTTCCCGGGTTTCCCCCATGGACACATGTTCTTCAGCTGGGTCTGATTTTCTCCAGACAAGCTGTCTTGGGAAGGATTTGGCCAGCCCTAAGAACCTGAAGGGAAAGGGCGGAGGGGGGTTCTCTCTCTGCCCCCGACAGCCCCGAGCTGGGTCGGTCCCTCAGACCTGGCCAGGGGCACCCCATCCCCCGGCGCCCTTCCCCGGGGCATCCAAGGGCAGGCTCGGCGCCAGCCCCACCCCGCTCGCCACTGCCCGACCATCGTCCTCCCTCGGGGGGCCTGGGCAGGACAGGGACCCGGCTGTGGGAGGCCTCCAGATCTCAGGCCTGGCACACCGTTTACCAGGCTGCTTCCTCCTCTGACGGGGGCCCAGCACACGCCCCAGGAGACTTGGCAGCCGCCCCCAGGGCTCTATCCTCTGGAACTCGTCCCCTTGGAAGGGGCCTGGCCCAGGTGCCAGGTTCGGCTGGTCGGCCAGCCTCCTTTGGAGAAAGCAGGCAAGCCGAGCCAGGCTTGCAGTGGCCCTGGCGTGACACCTGCCACCTCAGGCAGAGGGCCTCCCGCGTGCCCTCCATGGCGGGTTTCTCCCCGGAGCCGTGGCCTGGGCACTAGGAAGGCCGTGCCTCCCCGACTCCCGGGAGGAGGGGCTAACCCAGTTGCGCCCTGGCCCCCAAACCCTCTGGTGCCATCTGCCTGTCTCGGCACTTCTGACTCCACAGAGCCTTTCCTACATCTGGGCTGCCTGCCGTGGCAAAGTGCAGGCGTGGGGTGAGGCCATGGTTTTGTCTTTCCAGGAATAAATGAGCCCCTGGCCGAAGCAGCAGGCCCAGGCAGAGCCTTGATCTTGAAGCCCAGTAGGTCTGTGGCCCTCAGGGCCAGAGCCATGCTTTCAAGGCAGGGAAGCGGCCTGCAAGCTGAGTGGGAGTGGGGGAGGGGAGGGAGACAGCTGAAGCCAAGTCCAGAAGGGCGGCCATGGAAGAGCTGCAGCTGGGTCAGAGCCTGGAGGGAGGGCGGGGCCTTCACTGAGGACCCCCCGAGGCCAGCCCTAGGCCCTGGCGGTCGCGCAGGCGCCCTTGGCCTGTGCGGTGTGTGGGGGGTTGAACCCAAGCCCGCAGGGCTCCCGGAGCGGCCAGAGAAAGAAGGGCCCAAGGAGAGGTAGGCGAGGTGGGCAGGGGGCGCCAGCTTACTCTCCTCAGCTCCCTGAGGGAGAGAGAGAGAGACAGAGACAGAGAGAGAGATCCCTGACCTCTGAGTCTCTGCCTCCACCGCTGGCTGGTGCCAACTCACGCGCCATCCCACTTCCAGCCATCACCCCCACGCCTGCCCCGGGGCCAGCCCCACCACAGACAGGCCGGTTGGTTCCTGCTCACCTCTGTGCCGTCCCTTCCCGACCTGACCCCAGTGCAGGGGATAAGCTTCAGACAAGTCTTTCCATGTCCCTCTGCATGACAATAGACTTCCTCCCCTCTCCCATTCCACAGGCCCACCCGGGACATCCACCTTTGTCATTAGCTCAGGAGAGGATGCAAGATGAGAATCTCTGCTATTGTGTGGGGAGACTCAGTTTCCCGGGTTTCCCCCATGGACACATGTTCTTCAGCTGGGTCTGATTTTCTCCAGACAAGCTGTCTTGGGAAGGATTTGGCCAGCCCTAAGAACCTGAAGGGAAAGGGCGGAGGGGGGTTCTCTCTCTGCCCCCGACAGCCCCGAGCTGGGTCGGTCCCTCAGACCTGGCCAGGGGCAGCCCATCCCCCGGCGCCCTTCCCCGGGGCATCCAAGGGCAGGCTCGGCGCCAGCCCCACCCCGCTCGCCACTGCCCGACCATCGTCCTCCCTCGGGGGGCCTGGGCAGGATAGGGACCCGGCTGTGGGAGGCCTCCAGATCTCAGGCCTGGCACACCGTTTACCAGGCTGCTTCCTCCTCTGACGGGGGCCCAGCACACGCCCCAGGAGACTTGGCAGCCGCCCCCAGGGCTCTATCCTCTGGCACTCGTCCCCTTGGAAGGGGCCTGGCCCAGGTGCCAGGTTCAGCTGGTCTGCCAGCCTCCTTTGGAGAAAGCAGGCAAGCCGAGCCAGGCTTGCAGTGGCCCTGGCGTGACACCTGCCACCTCAGGCAGAGGGCCTCCCGCGTGCCCTCCATGGCGGGTTTCTCCCCGGAGCCGTGGCCTGGGCACTAGGAAGGCCGGGCCTCCCCGACTCCCGGGAGGAGGGGCTAACCCAGTTGCGCCCTGGCCCCCAAACCCTCTGGTGCCATCTGCCTGTCTCGGCACTTCTGACTCCACAGAGCCTTTCCTACATCTGGGCTGCCTGCCGTGGCAAAGTGCAGGCGTGGGGTGAGGCCATGGTTTTGTCTTTCCAGGAAAAAATGAGCCCCTGGCCGAAGCAGCAGGCCCAGGCAGAGCCTTGAGCTTGAAGCCCAGTAGGTCTGTGGCCCTCAGGGCCAGAGCCATGCTTTCAAGGCAGGGAAGCGGCCTGCAAGCTGAGTGGGAGTGGGGGAGGGGAGAGAGACAGCTGAAGCCGAGTCCAGAAGGGCGGCGATGGAAGAGCTGCAGCTGGGTCAGAGCCTGGAGGGAGGGCGGGGCCTTCACTGAGGACCCCCCGAGGCCAGCCCTAGGCCCCGGCGGTCGCGCAGGCGCCCTTGGCCTGTGCGGTGTGTGGGGGGTTGAACCCAAGCCCGCAGGGCTCCCGGAGCGGCCAGAGAAAGAAGGGCCCATGGAGAGGTAGGCGAGGTGGGCAGGGGGCGCCAGCTTACTCTCCTCAGCTCCCTGAGGGAGAGAGAGAGAGACAGAGACAGAGAGAGAGATCCCTGACCTCTGAGTCTCTGCCTCCACCGCTGGCTGGTGCCAACTCACGCGCCATCCCACTTCCAGCCATCACCCCCACGCCTGCCCAGGGGCCAGCCCCACCACAGACAGGCCGGTTGGTTCCTGCTCACCTCTGTGCCGTCCCTTCCCGACCTGACCCCAGTGCAGGGGATAAGCTTCAGACAAGTCTTTCCATGTCCCTCTGCATGACAATAGACTTCCTCCCCTCTCCCATTCCACAGGCCCACCCGGGACAGCCACCTTTGTCATTAGCTCAGGAGAGGATGCAAGATGAGAATCTCTGCTATTGTGTGGGGAGACTCAGTTTCCCGGGTTTCCCCCATGGACACATGTTCTTCAGCTGGGTCTGATTTTCTCCAGACAAGCTGTCTTGGGAAGGATTTGGCCAGCCCTAAGAACCTGAAGGGAAAGGGCGGAGGGGGGTTCTCTCTCTGCCCCCGACAGCCCCGAGCTGGGTCGGTCCCTCAGACCTGGCCAGGGGCAGCCCATCCCCCGGCGCCCATCCCCGGGGCATCCAAGGGCAGGCTCGGCGCCAGCCCCACCCCGCTCGTCACTGCCCGACCATCGTCCTCCCTCGGGGGGCCTGGGCAGGACAGGGACCCGGCTGTGGGAGGCCTCCAGATCTCAGGCCTGGCACACCGTTTACCAGGCTGCTTCCTCCTCTGACGGGGGCCCAGCACACGCCCCAGGAGACTTGGCAGCCGCCCCCAGGGCTCTATCCTCTGGAACTCGTCCCCTTGGAAGGGGCCTGGCCCAGGTGCAAGGTTCGGCTGGTCGGCCAGCCTCCTTTGGAGAAAGCAGGCAAGCCGAGCCAGGCTTGCAGTGGCCCTGGCGTGACACCTGCCACCTCAGGCAGAGGGCCTCCCGCGTGCCCTCCATGGCGGGTTTCTCCCCGGAGCCGTGGCCTGGGCACTAGGAAGGCCGGGCCTCCCCGACTCCCGGGAGGAGGGGCTAACCCAGTTGCGCCCTGGCCCCCAAACCCTCTGGTGCCGTCTGACTGTCTCGGCACTTCTGACTCCACAGAGCCTTTCCTACATCTGGGCTGCCTGCCGTGGCAAAGTGCAGGCGTGGGGTGAGGCCATGGTTTTGTCTTTCCAGGAAAAAATGAGCCCCTGGCCGAAGGAGCAGGCCCAGGCAGAGCCTTGAGCTTGAAGCCCAGTAGGTCTGTGGCCCTCAGGGCCAGAGCCAGGCTTTCAAGGCAGGGAAGCGGCCTGCAAGCTGAGTGTGAGTGGGGGAGGGGAGGGAGACAGCTGAAGCCGAGTCCAGAAGGGCGGCGATGGAAGAGCTGCAGCTGGGTCAGAGCCTGGAGGGAGGGCGGGGCCTTCACTGAGGACCCCACGAGGCCAGCACTAGGCCCTGGCGGTCGCGCAGGCGCCCTTGGCCTGTGCGGTGTGTGGGGGGTTGAACCCAAGCCCGCAGGGCTCCCGGAGCGGCCAGAGAAAGAAGGGCCCATGGAGAGGTAGGCGAGGTGGGCAGGGGGCGCCAGCTTACTCTCCTCAGCTCGCTGAGGGAGAGAGAGAGAGACAGAGACAGAGAGAGAGATCCCTGACCTCTGAGTCTCTGCCTCCACCACTGGCTGGTGCCAACTCACGCGCCATCCCACTTCCAGCCATCACCCCCACGCCTGCCCTGGGGCCAGCCCCACCACAGACAGGCCGGTTGGTTCCTACTCACCTCTGTGCCGTCCCTTCCCGACCTGACCCCAGTGCAGGGGATAAGCTTCAGACAAGTCTTTCCATGTCCCTCTGCATGACAATAGACTTCCTCCCCTCTCCCATTCCACAGGCCCACTCGGGACAGCCACCTTTGTCATTAGCTCAGGAGAGGATGCAAGATGAGAATCTTGGCTATTGTGTGGGGAGACTCAGTTTCCCGGGTTTCCCCCATGGACACATGTACTTCAGCTGGGTCTGATTTTCTCCAGACAAGCTGTCTTGGGAAGGATTTGGCCAGCCCTAAGAACCTGAAGGGAAAGGGCGGAGGGGGGTTCTCTCTCTGCCCCCGACAGCCCCGAGCTGGGTCGGTCCCTCAGACCTGGCCAGGGGCACCCCATCCCCCGGCGCCCTTCCCCGGGGCATCCAAGGGCAGGCTCGGCGCCAGCCCCACCCCCGCTCGCCACTGCCCGACCATCGTCCTCCCTCGGGGGGCCTGGGCAGGACAGGGACCCGGCTGTGGGAGGCCTCCAGATCTCAGGCCTGGCACACACCGTTTACCAGGCTGCTTCCTCCTCTGACGGGGGCCCAGCACACGCCCCAGGAGACTTGGCAGCCGCCCCCAGGGCTCTATCCTGTGGCACTCGTCCCCTTGGAAGGGGCCTGGCCCAGGTGCCAGGTTCGGCTGGTCGGCCAGCCTCCTTTGGAGAAAGCAGGCAAGCCGAGCCAGGCTTGCAGTGGCCCTGGCGTGACACCTGCCACCTCAGGCAGAGGGCCTCCCGCGTGCCCTCCATGGCGGGTTTCTCCCCGGAGCCGTGGCCTGGGCACTAGGAAGGCCGGGCCTCCCCGACTCCCGGGAGGAGGGGCTAACCCAGTTGCGCCCTGGCCCCCAAACCCTCTGGTGCCATCTGCCTGTCTCGGCACTTCTGACTCCACAGAGCCTTTCCTACATCTGGGCTGCCTGCCGTGGCAAAGTGCAGGCGTGGGGTGAGGCCATGGTTTTGTCTTTCCAGGAAAAAATGAGCCCCTGGCCGAAGCAGCAGGCCCAGGCAGAGCCTTGAGCTTGAAGCCCAGTAGGTCTGTGGCCCTCAGGGCCAGAGCCATGCTTTCAAGGCAGGGAAGCGGCCTGCAAGCTGAGTGGGAGTGGGGGGAGGGGAGGGAGACAGCTGAAGCCGAGTCGAGAAGGGCGGCGATGGAAGAGCTGCAGCTGGGTCAGAGCCTGGAGGGAGGGCGGGGCCTTCACTGAGGACCCCCCGAGGCCAGCCCTAGGCCCCCGGCGGTCACGCATGCGCCCTTGGCCTGTGCGGTGTGTGGGGGGTTGAACCCAAGCCCGCAGGGCTCCCGGAGCGGCCAGAGAAAGAAGGGCCCATGGAGAGGTAGGCGAGGTGGGCAGGGGGCGCCAGCTTACTCTCCTCAGCTCCCTGAGGGAGAGAGAGAGAGAAAGAGACAGAGAGAGAGATCCCTGACCTCTGAGTCTCTGCCTCCACCGCTGGCTGGTGCCAACTCACGCGCCATCCCACTTCCAGCCATCACCCCCACGCCTGCCCCGGGCCCGCCTCACCACAGAGAGGCCGGTTGGTTCCTGCTCACCTCTGTGCCGTCCCTTCCCGACCTGACCCCAGTGCAGGGGATAAGCTTCAGACAAGTCTTTCCATGTCCCTCTGCATGACAATAGACTTCCTCCCCTCTCCCATTCCACAGGCCCACCCGGGACAGCCACCTTTGTCATTAGCTCAGGAGAGGATGCAAGATGAGAATCTCTGCTATTGTGTGGGGAGACTCAGTTTCCCGGGTTTCCCCCATGGACACATGTTCTTCAGCTGGGTCTGATTTTCTCCAGACAAGCTGTCTTGGGAAGGATTTGGCCAGCCCTAAGAACCTGAAGGGAAAGGGCGGAGGGGGGTTCTCTCTCTGCCCCCGACAGCCCCGAGCTGGGTCGGTCCCTCAGACCTGGCCAGGGGCATCCCATCCCCCGGCGCCCTTCCCCGGGGCATCCAAGGGCAGGCTCGGCGCCAGCCCCACCCCGCTCGCCACTGCCCGACCATCGTCCTCCCTCGGGGGGCCTGGGCAGGACAGGGACCCGGCTGTGGGAGGCCTCCAGATCTCAGGCCTGGCACACCGTTTACCAGGCTGCTTCCTCCTCTGACGGGGGCCCAGCACACGCCCCAGGAGACTTGGCAGCCGCCCCCAGGGCTCGATCCTCTGGAACTCGTCCCCTTGGAAGGGGCCTGGCCCAGGTGCCAGGTTCGGCTGGTCGGCCAGCCTCCTTTGGAGAAAGCAGGCAAGCCGAGCCAGGCTTGCAGTGGCCCTGGCGTGACACCTGCCACCTCAGGCAGAGGGCCTCCCGCGTGCCCTCCATGGCGGGTTTCTCCCCGGAGCCGTGGCCTGGGCACTAGGAAGGCCGGGCCTCCCCGACTCCCGGGAGGAGGGGCTAACCCAGTTGCGCCCTGGCCCCCAAACCCTCTGGTGCCATCTGCCTGTCTCGGCACTTCTGACTCCACAGAGCCTTTCCTACATCTGGGCTGCCTGCCGTGGCAAAGTGCAGGCGTGGGGTGAGGCCATGGTTTTGTCTTTCCAGGAAAAAATGAGCCCCTGGCCGAAGCAGCAGGCCCAGGCAGAGCCTTGAGCTTGAAGCCCAGTAGGTCTGTGGCCCTCAGGGCCAGAGCCATGCTTTCAAGGCAGGGAAGCGGCCTGCAAGCTGAGTGGGAGTGGGGGAGGGGAGGGAGACAGCTGAAGCCCAGTCGAGAAGGGCAGCGATGGAAGAGCTGCAGCTGGGTCAGAGCCTGGAGGGAGGGCGGGGCCTTCACTGAGGACCCCCCGAGGCCAGCCCTAGGCCCTGGCGGTCGCTCAGGCGCCCTTGGCCTGTGCGGGGGGTTGAACCCAAGCCCGCAGGGCTCCCGGAGCGGCCAGAGAAAGAAGGGCCCATGGAGAGGTAGGCGAGGTGGGCAGGGGGCGCCAGCTTACTCTCCTCAGCTCCCTGAGGGAGAGAGAGAGAGAAAGAGACAGAGAGAGAGATCCCTGACCTCTGAGTCTCTGCCTCCACCGCTGGCTGGTGCCAACTCACGCGCCATCCCACTTCCAGCCATCACCCCCACGCCTGCCCCGGGCCCGCCTCACCACAGAGAGGCCGGTTGGTTCCTGCTCACCTCTGTGCCGTCCCTTCCCGACCTGACCCCAGTGCAGGGGATAAGCTTCAGACAAGTCTTTCCATGTCCCTCTGCATGACAATAGACTTCCTCCCCTCTCCCATTCCACAGGCCCACCGGGACAGCCACCTTTGTCATTAGCTCAGGAGAGGATGCAAGATGAGAATCTCTGCTATTGTGTGGGGAGACTCAGTTTCCCGGGTTTCCCCCATGGACACATGTTCTTCAGCTGGGTCTGATTTTCTCCAGACAAGCTGTCTTGGGAAGGATTTGGCCAGCCCTAAGAACCTGAAGGGAAAGGGCGGAGGGGGGTTCTCTCTCTGCCCCCGACAGCCCCGAGCTGGGTCGGTCCCTCAGACCTGGCCAGGGGCATCCCATCCCCCGGCGCCCTTCCCCGGGGCATCCAAGGGCAGGCTCGGCGCCAGCCCCACCCCGCTCGCCACTGCCCGACCATCGTCCTCCCTCGGGGGGCCTGGGCAGGACAGGGACCCGGCTGTGGGAGGCCTCCAGATCTCAGGCCTGGCACACCGTTTACCAGGCTGCTTCCTCCTCTGACGGGGGCCCAGCACACGACCCAGGAGACTTGGCAGCCGC
This sequence comes from Diceros bicornis minor, assembly GCF_020826845.1. Classification (NCBI taxonomy): domain Eukaryota; kingdom Metazoa; phylum Chordata; class Mammalia; order Perissodactyla; family Rhinocerotidae; genus Diceros; species Diceros bicornis. The sequence goes on from NW_026691491.1 coordinate 3,276,508, forward strand.
CCCCAGGGCTCGATCCTCTGGAACTCGTCCCCTTGGAAGGGGCCTGGCCCAGGTGCCAGGTTCGGCTGGTCGGCCAGCCTCCTTTGGAGAAAGCAGGCAAGCCGAGCCAGGCTTGCAGTGGCCCTGGCGTGACACCTGCCACCTCAAGCAGAGGGCCTCCCGCGTGCCCTCCATGGCGGGTTTCTCCCCGGAGCCGTGGCCTGGGCACTAGGAAGGCCGGGCCTCCCCGACTCCCGGGAGGAGGGGCTAACCCAGTTGCGCCCTGGCCCCCAAACCCTCTGGTGCCATCTGCCTGTCTCGGCACTTCTGACTCCACAGAGCCTTTCCTACATCTGGGCTGCCTGCCGTGGCAAAGTGCAGGCGTGGGGTGAGGCCATGGTTTTGTCTTTCCAGGAAAAAATGAGCCCCTGGCCGAAGCAGCAGGCCCAGGCAGAGCCTTGAGCTTGAAGCCCAGTAGGTCTGTGGCCCTCAGGGCCAGAGCCATGCTTTCAAGGCAGGGAAGCGGACTGCAAGCTGAGTGGGAGTGGGGGAGGGGAGGGAGACAGCTGAAGCCGAGTCCAGAAGGGCGGCGATGGAAGAGCTGCAGCTGGGTCAGAGCCTGGAGGGAGGGCGGGGCCTTCACTGAGGACCCCCCCCCTGAGGCCAGCCCTAGGCCCCGGCGGTCACGCATGCGCCCTTGGCCTGTGCGGTGTGTGGGGGGTTGAACCCAAGCCCGCAGGGCTCCCGGAGCGGCCAGAGAAAGAAGGGCCCATGGAGAGGTAGGCGAGGTGGGCAGGGGGCGCCAGCTTACTCTCCTCAGCTCCCTGAGGGAGAGAGAGAGAGAAAGAGACAGAGAGAGAGATCCCTGACCTCTGAGTCTCTGCCTCCACCGCTGGCTGGTGCCAACTCACGCGCCATCCCACTTCCAGCCATCACCCCCACGCCTGCCCCGGGGCCCGCCTCACCACAGAGAGGCCGGTTGGTTCCTGCTCACCTCTGTGCCGTCCCTTCCCGACCTGACCCCAGTGCAGGGGATAAGCTTCAGACAAGTCTTTCCATGTCCCTCTGCATGACAATAGACTTCCTCCCCTCTCCCATTCCACAGGCCCACCCAGGACATCCACCTTTGTCATTAGCTCAGGAGAGGATGCAAGATGAGAATCTCTGCTATTGTGTGGGGAGACTCAGTTTCCCGGGTTTCCCCCATGGACACATGTTCTTCAGCTGGGTCTGATTTTCTCCAGACAAGCTGTCTTGGGAAGGATTTGGCCAGCCCTAAGAACCTGAAGGGAAAGGGCGGAGGGGGGTTCTCTCTCTGCCCCCGACAGCCCCGAGCTGGGTCGGTCCCTCAGACCTGGCCAGGGGCATCCCATCCCCCGGCGCCCTTCCCCGGGGAATCCAAGGGCAGGCTCGGCGCCAGCCCCACCCCGCTCGCCACTGCCCGACCATCGTCCTCCCTCGGGAGGCCTGGGCAGGACAGGGACCCGGCTGTGGGAGGCCTCCAGATCTCAGGCCTGGCACACCGTTTACCAGGCTGCTTCCTCCTCTGACGGGGGCCCAGCACACGTCCCAGGAGACTTGGCAGCCGCCCCCAGGGCTCGATCCTCTGGAACTCGTCCCCTTGGAAGGGGCCTGGCCCAGGTGCCAGGTTCGGCTGGTCGGCCAGCCTCCTTTGGAGAAAGCAGGCAAGCCGAGCCAGGCTTGCAGTGGCCCTGGCGTGACACCTGCCACCTCAGGCAGAGGGCCTCCCGCGTGCCCTCCATGGCGGGTTTCTCCCCGGAGCCTTGGCCTGGGCACTAGGAAGGCCGGGCCTCCCCGACTCCCGGGAGGAGGGGCTAACCCAGTTGCGCCCTGGCCCCCAAACCCTCTGGTGCCATCTGCCTGTCTCGGCACTTCTGACTCCACAGAGCCTTTCCTACATCTGGGCTGCCTGCCGTGGCAAAGTGCAGGCGTGGGGTGAGGCCATGGTTTTGTCTTTCCAGGAAAAAATGAGCCCCTGGCCGAAGCAGCAGGCCCAGGCAGAGCCTTGAGCTTGAAGCCCAGTAGGTCTGTGGCCCTCAGGGCCAGAGCCATGCTTTCAAGGCAGGGAAGCGGCCTGCAAGCTGAGTGGGAGTGGGGGAGGGGAGGGAGACAGCTGAAGCCGAGTCGAGAAGGGCGGCGATGGAAGAGCTGCAGCTGGGTCAGAGCCTGGAGGGAGGGCGGGGCCTTCACTGAGGACCCCTCCCCCCGAGTCCAGCCCTAGGCCCCGGCGGTCACGCATGCGCCCTTGGCCTGTGCGGTGTGTGGGGGGTTGAACCCAAGCCCGCAGGGCTCCCGGAGCGGCCAGAGAAAGAAGGGCCCATGGAGAGGTAGGCGAGGTGGGCAGGGGGCGCCACCTTACTCTCCTCAGCTCCCTGAGGGAGAGAGAGAGAGACAGAGACAGAGAGAGAGATCCCTGACCTCTGAGTCTCTGCCTCCACCGCTGGCTGGTGCCAACTCACGCGCCATCCCACTTCCAGCCATCACCCCCACGCCTGCCCAGGGGCCAGCCCCACCACAGAGAGGCCGGTTGGTTCCTGCTCACCTCTGTGCTGTCCCTTCCCGACCTGACCCCAGTGCAGGGGATAAGCTTCAGACAAGTCTTTCCATGTCCCTCTGCATGACAATAGACTTCCTCCCCTCTCCCATTCCACAGGCCCACCCGGGACAGCCACCTTTGTCATTAGCTCAGGAGAGGATGCAAGATGAGAATCTCTGCTATTGTGTGGGGAGACTCAGTTTCCCGGGTTTCCCCCATGGACACATGTTCTTCAGCTGGGTCTGATTTTCTCCAGACAAGCTGTCTTGGGAAGGATTTGGCCAGCCCTAAGAACCTGAAGGGAAAGGGCGGAGGGGGGTTCTCTCTCTGCCCCCGACAGCCCCGAGCTGGGTCGGTCCCTCAGACCTGGCCAGGGGCATCCCATCCCCCGGCGCCCTTCCCCGGGGCATCCAAGGGCAGGCTCGGCGCCAGCCCCACCCCGCTCGCCACTGCCCGACCATCGTCCTCCCTCGGGAGGCCTGGGCAGGACAGGGACCCGGCTGTGGGAGGCCTCCAGATCTCAGGCCTGGCACACCGTTTACCAGGCTGCTTCCTCCTCTGACGGGGGCCCAGCACACGTCCCAGGAGACTTGGCAGCCGCCCCCAGGGCTCGATCCTCTGGAACTCGTCCCCTTGGAAGGGGCCTGGCCCAGGTGCCAGGTTCGGCTGGTCGGCCAGCCTCCTTTGGAGAAAGCAGGCAAGCCGAGCCAGGCTTGCAGTGGCCCTGGCGTGACACCTGCCACCTCAGGCAGAGGGCCTCCCGCGTGCCCTCCATGGCGGGTTTCTCCCCGGAGCCGTGGCCTGGGCACTAGGAAGGCCGGGCCTCCCCGACTCCCGGGAGGAGGGGCTAACCCAGTTGCGCCCTGGCCCCCAAACCCTCTGGTGCCATCTGCCTGTCTCGGCACTTCTGACTCCACAGAGCCTTTCCTACATCTGGGCTGCCTGCCGTGGCAAAGTGCAGGCGTGGGGTGAGGCCATGGTTTTGTCTTTCCAGGAAAAAATGAGCCCCTGGCCGAAGCAGCAGGCCCAGGCAGAGCCTTGAGCTTGAAGCCCAGTAGGTCTGTGGCCCTCAGGGCCAGAGCCATGCTTTCAAGGCAGGGAAGCGGCCTGCAAGCTGAGTGGGAGTGGGGGAGGGGAGGGAGACAGCTGAAGCCGAGTCCAGAAGGGCGGCGATGGAAGAGCTGCAGCTGGGTCAGAGCCTGGAGGGAGGGCGGGGCCATCACTGAGGACCCCCCCCCCCCGAGTCCAGCCCTAGGCCCCGGCGGTCACGCATGCGCCCTTGGCCTGTGCGGTGTGTGGGGGGTTGAACCCAAGCCCGCAGGGCTCCCGGAGCGGCCAGAGAAAGAAGGGCCCATGGAGAGGTAGGCGAGGTGGGCAGGGGGCGCCACCTTACTCTCCTCAGCTCCCTGAGGGAGAGAGAGAGAGACAGAGACAGAGAGAGAGATCCCTGACCTCTGAGTCTCTGCCTCCACCGCTGGCTGGTGCCAACTCACGCGCCATCCCACTTCCAGCCATCACCCCCACGCCTGCCCCGGGGCCCGCCTCACCACAGAGAGGCCGGTTGGTTCCTGCTCACCTCTGTGCCGTCCCTTCCCGACCTGACCCCAGTGCAGGGGATAAGCTTCAGACAAGTCTTTCCATGTCCCTCTGCATGACAATAGACTTCCTCCCCTCTCCCATTCCACAGGCCCACCCGGGACATCCACCTTTGTCATTAGCTCAGGAGAGGATGCAAGATGAGAATCTCTGCTATTGTGTGGGGAGACTCAGTTTCCCGGGTTTCCCCCATGGACACATGTTCTTCAGCTGGGTCTGATTTTCTCCAGACAAGCTGTCTTGGGAAGGATTTGGCCAGCCCTAAGAACCTGAAGGGAAAGGGCGGAGGGGGGTTCTCTCTCTGCCCCCGACAGCCCCGAGCTGGGTCGGTCCCTCAGACCTGGCCAGGGGCATCCCATCCCCCGGCGCCCTTCCCCGGGGAATCCAAGGGCAGGCTCGGCGCCAGCCCCACCCCGCTCGCCACTGCCCGACCATCGTCCTCCCTCGGGAGGCCTGGGCAGGACAGGGACCCGGCTGTGGGAGGCCTCCAGATCTCAGGCCTGGCACACCGTTTACCAGGCTGCTTCCTCCTCTGACGGGGGCCCAGCACACGTCCCAGGAGACTTGGCAGCCGCCCCCAGGGCTCGATCCTCTGGAACTCGTCCCCTTGGAAGGGGCCTGGCCCAGGTGCCAGGTTCGGCTGGTCGGCCAGCCTCCTTTGGAGAAAGCAGGCAAGCCGAGCCAGGCTTGCAGTGGCCCTGGCGTGACACCTGCCACCTCAGGCAGAGGGCCTCCCGCGTGCCCTCCATGGCGGGTTTCTCCCCGGAGCCGTGGCCTGGGCACTAGGAAGGCCGGGACTCCCCGACTCCCGGGAGGAGGGGCTAACCCAGTTGCGCCCTGGCCCCCAAACCCTCTGGTGCCATCTGCCTGTCTCGGCACTTCTGACTCCACAGAGCCTTTCCTACATCTGGGCTGCCTGCCGTGGCAATGTGCAGGCGTGGGGTGAGGCCATGGTTTTGTCTTTCCAGGAAAAAATGAGCCCCTGGCTGAAGCAGCAGGCCCAGGCAGAGCCTTGAGCTTGAAGCCCAGTAGGTCTGTGGCCCTCAGGGCCAGAGCCATGCTTTCAAGGCAGGGAAGCGGCCTGCAAGCTGAGTGGGAGTGGGGGAGGGGAGGGAGACAGCTGAAGCCGAGTCGAGAAGGGCGCTGATGGAAGAGCTGCAGCTGGGTCAGAGCCTGGAGGGAGGGCGGGGCCTTCACTGAGGACCCCCCGAGGCCAGCCCTAGGCCCCGGCGGTCACGCATGCGCCCTTGGCCTGTGCGGTGTGTGGGGGGTTGAACCCAAGCCCGCAGGGCTCCCGGAGCGGCCAGAGAAAGAAGGGCCCATGGAGAGGTAGGCGAGGTGGGCAGGGGGCGCCAGCTTACTCTCCTCAGCTCCCTGAGGGAGAGAGAGAGAGAAAGAGACAGAGAGAGAGATCCCTGACCTCTGAGTCTCTGCCTCCACCGCTGGCTGGTGCCAACTCACGCGCCATCCCACTTCCAGCCATCACCCCCACGCCTGCCCCGGGCCCGCCTCACCACAGAGAGGCCGGTTGGTTCCTGCTCACCTCTGTGCCGTCCCTTCCCGACCTGACCCCAGTGCAGGGGATAAGCTTCAGACAAGTCTTTCCATGTCCCTCTGCATGACAATAGACTTCCTCCCCTCTCCCATTCCACAGGCCCACCCGGGACAGCCACCTTTGTCATTAGCTCAGGAGAGGATGCAAGATGAGAATCTCTGCTATTGTGTGGGGAGACTCAGTTTCCCGGGTTTCCCCCATGGACACATGTTCTTCAGCTGGGTCTGATTTTCTCCAGACAAGCTGTCTTGGGAAGGATTTGGCCAGCCCTAAGAACCTGAAGGGAAAGGGCGGAGGGGGGTTCTCTCTCTGCCCCCGACAGCCCCGAGCTGGGTCGGTCCCTCAGACCTGGCCAGGGGCATCCCATCCCCCGGCGCCCTTCCCCGGGGCATCCAAGGGCAGGCTCGGCGCCAGCCCCAACCCGCTCGCCACTGCCCGACCATCGTCCTCCCTCGGGGGGCCTGGGCAGGACAGGGACCCGGCTGTGGGAGGCCTCCAGATCTCAGGCCTGGCACACCGTTTACCAGGCTGCTTCCTCCTCTGACGGGGGCCCAGCACACGCCCCAGGAGACTTGGCAGCCGCCCCCAGGGCTCTATCCTCTGGAACTCGTCCCCTTGGAAGGGGCCTGGCCCAGGTGCCAGGTTCGGCTGGTCGGCCAGCCTCCTTTGGAGAAAGCAGGCAAGCCGAGCCAGGCTTGCAGTGGCCCTGGCGTGACACCTGCCACCTCAGGCAGAGGGCCTCCCGCGTGCCCTCCATGGCGGGTTTCTCCCCGGAGCCGTGGCCTGGGCACTAGGAAGGCCGGGCCTCCCCGACTCCCGGGAGGAGGGGCTAACCCAGTTGCGCCCTGGCCCCCAAACCCTCTGGTGCCATCTGCGTGTCTCGGCACTTCTGACTTCACAGAGCCTTTCCTACATCTGGGCTGCCTGCCGTGGCAAAGTGCAGGCGTGGGGTGAGGCCATGGTTTTGTCTTTCCAGGAAAAAATGAGCCCCTGGCCGAAGCAGCAGGCCCAGGCAGAGCCTTGAGCTTGAAGCCCAGTAGGTCTGTGGCCGTCAGGGCCAGAGCCATGCTTTCAAGGCAGGGAAGCGGCCTGCAAGCTGAGTGGGAGTGGGGGAGGGGAGGGAGACAGCTGAAGCCGAGTCGAGAAGGGCGGCGATGGAAGAGCTGCAGCTGGGTCAGAGCCTGGAGGGAGGGCGGGGCCTTCACTGAGGACCCCCCGAGGCCAGCCCTAGGCCCCGGCGGTCACGCATGCGCCCTTGGCCTGTGCGGTGTGTGGGGGGTTGAACCCAAGCCCGCAGGGCTCCCGGAGCGGCCAGAGAAAGAAGGGCCCATGGAGAGGTAGGCGAGGTGGGCAGGGGGCGCCAGCTTACTCTCCTCAGCTCCCTGAGGGAGAGAGAGAGAGAAAGAGACAGAGAGAGAGATCCCTGACCTCTGAGTCTCTGCCTCCACCGCTGGCTGGTGCCAACTCACGCGCCATCCCACTTCCAGCCATCACCCCCACGCCTGCCCCGGGCCCGCCTCACCACAGAGAGGCCGGTTGGTTCCTGCTCACCTCTGTGCCGTCCCTTCCCGACCTGACCCCAGTGCAGGGGATAAGCTTCAGACAAGTCTTTCCATGTCCCTCTGCATGACAATAGACTTCCTCCCCTCTCCCATTCCACAGGCCCACCCGGGACAGCCACCTTTGTCATTAGCTCAGGAGAGGATGCAAGATGAGAATCTCTGCTATTGTGTGGGGAGACTCAGTTTCCCGGGTTTCCCCCATGGACACATGTTCTTCAGCTGGGTCTGATTTTCTCCAGACAAGCTGTCTTGGGAAGGATTTGGCCAGCCCTAAGAACCTGAAGGGAAAGGGCGGAGGGGGGTTCTCTCTCTGCCCCCGACAGCCCCGAGCTGGGTCGGTCCCTCAGACCTGGCCAGGGGCATCCCATCCCCCGGCGCCCTTCCCCGGGGCATCCAAGGGCAGGCTCGGCGCCAGCCCCACCCCGCTCGCCACTGCCCGACCATCGTCCTCCCTCGGGGGGCCTGGGCAGGACAGGGACCCGGCTGTGGGAGGCCTCCAGATCTCAGGCCTGGCACACCGTTTACCAGGCTGCTTCCTCCTCTGACGGGGGCCCAGCACACGCCCCAGGAGACTTGGCAGCCGCCCCCAGGGCTCGATCCTCTGGAACTCGTCCCCTTGGAAGGGGCCTGGCCCAGGTGCCAGGTTCAGCTGGTCTGCCAGCCTCCTTTGGAGAAAGCAGGCAAGCCGAGCCAGGCTTGCAGTGGCCCTGGCGTGACACCTGCCACCTCAGGCAGAGGGCCTCCCGCGTGCCCTCCATGGCGGGTTTCTCCCCGGAGCCGTGGCCTGGGCACTAGGAAGGCCGGGCCTCCCCGACTCCCGGGAGGAGGGGCTAACCCAGTTGCGCCCTGGCCCCCAAACCCTCTGGTGCCATCTGCCTGTCTCGGCACTTCTGACTCCACAGAGCCTTTCCTACATCTGGGCTGCCTGCCGTGGCAAAGTGCAGGCGTGGGGTGAGGCCATGGTTTTGTCTTTCCAGGAAAAAATGAGCCCCTGGCCGAAGCAGCAGGCCCAGGCAGAGCCTTGAGCTTGAAGCCCAGTAGGTCTGTGGCCCTCAGGGCCAGAGCCATGCTTTCAAGGCAGGGAAGCGGCCTGCAAGCTGAGTGGGAGTGGGGGAGGGGAGGGAGACAGCTGAAGCCGAGTCGAGAAGGGCGGCGATGGAAGAGCTGCAGCTGGGTCAGAGCCTGGAGGGAGGGCGGGGCCTTCACTGAGGACCCCCCCCCCCCCGAAGCCAGCCCTAGGCCCCGGCGGTCACGCATGCGCCCTTGGCCTGTGCGATGTGTGGGGGGTTGAACCCAAGCCCGCAGGGCTCCCGGAGCGGCCAGAGAAAGAAGGGCCCATGGAGAGGTAGGCGAGGTGGGCAGGGGGCGCCAGCTTACTCTCCTCAGCTCCCTGAGGGAGAGAGAGAGAGAAAGAGACAGAGAGAGAGATCCCTGACCTCTGAGTCTCTGCCTCCACCGCTGGCTGGTGCCAACTCACGCGCCATCCCACTTCCAGCCATCACCCCCACCCCTGCCAAGGGGCCCGCCTCACCACAGAGAGGCCGGTTGGTTCCTGCTCACCTCTGTGCCGTCCCTTCCCGACCTGACCCCAGTGCAGGGGATAAGCTTCAGACAAGTCTTTCCATGTCCCTCTGCATGACAATAGACTTCCTCCCCTCTCCCATTCCACAGGCCCACCCGGGACAGCCACCTTTGTCATTAGCTCAGGAGAGGATGCAAGATGAGAATCTCTGCTATTGTGTGGGGAGACTCAGTTTCCCGGGTTTCCCCCATGGACACATGTTCTTCAGCTGGGTCTGATTTTCTCCAGACAAGCTGTCTTGGGAAGGATTTGGCCAGCCCTAAGAACCTGAAGGGAAAGGGCGGAGGGGGGTTCTCTCTCTGCCCCCGACAGCCCCGAGCTGGGTCGGTCCCTCAGACCTGGCCAGGGGCATCCCATCCCCCGGCGCCCTTCCCCGGGGCATCCAAGGGCAGGCTCGGCGCCAGCCCCACCCCGCTCGCCACTGCCCGACCATCGTCCTCCCTCGGGGGTCCTGGGCAGGACAGGGACCCGGCTGTGGGAGGCCTCCAGATCTCAGGCCTGGCACACCGTTTACCAGGCTGCTTCCTCCTCTGACGGGGGCCCAGCACACGCCCCAGGAGACTTGGCAGCCGCCCCCAGGGCTCTATCCTCTGGAACTCGTCCCCTTGGAAGGGGCCTGGCCCAGGTGCCAGGTTCGGCTGGTCGGCCAGCCTCCTTTGGAGAAAGCAGGCAAGCCGAGCCAGGCTTGCAGTGGCCCTGGCGTGACACCTGCCACCTCAGGCAGAGGGCCTCCCGCGTGCCCTCCATGGCGGGTTTCTCCCCGGAGCCGTGGCCTGGGCACTAGGAAGGCCGGGCCTCCCCGACTCCCGGGAGGAGGGGCTAACCCAGTTGCGCCCTGGCCCCCAAACCCTCTGGTGCCATCTGCGTGTCTCGGCACTTCTGACTTCACAGAGCCTTTCCTACATCTGGGCTGCCTGCCGTGGCAAAGTGCAGGCGTGGGGTGAGGCCATGGTTTTGTCTTTCCAGGAAAAAATGAGCCCCTGGCCGAAGCAGCAGGCCCAGGCAGAGCCTTGAGCTTGAAGCCCAGTAGGTCTGTGGCCCTCAGGGCCAGAGCCATGCTTTCAAGGCAGGGAAGCGGCCTGCAAGCTGAGTGGGAGTGGGGGAGGGGAGGGAGACAGCTGAAGCCGAGTCGAGAAGGGCGGCAATGGAAGAGCTGCAGCTGGGTCAGAGCCTGGAGGGAGGGCGGGGCCTTCACTGAGGACCCCCCGAGGCCAGCCCTAGGCCCCGGCGGTCACGCATGCGCCCTTGGCCTGTGCGGTGTGTGGGGGGTTGAACCCAAGCCCGCAGGGCTCCCGGAGCGGCCAGAGAAAGAAGGGCCCATGGAGAGGTAGGCGAGGTGGGCAGGGGGCGCCAGCTTACTCTCCTCAGCTCCCTGAGGGAGAGAGAGAGAGACAGAGACAGAGAGAGAGATCCCTGACCTCTGAGTCTCTGCCTCCACCGCTGGCTGGTGCCAACTCACGCGCCATCCCACTTCCAGCCATCACCCCCACGCCTGCCCAGGGGCCAGCCCCACCACAGAGAGGCCGGTTGGTTCCTGCTCACCTCTGTGCCGTCCCTTCCCGACCTGACCCCAGTGCAGGGGATAAGCTTCAGACAAGTCTTTCCATGTCCCTCTGCATGACAATAGACTTCCTCCCCTCTCCCATTCCACAGGCCCACCCGGGACAGCCACCTTTGTCATTAGCTCAGGAGAGGATGCAAGATGAGAATCTCTGCTATTGTGTGGGGAGACTCAGTTTCCCGGGTTTCCCCCATGGACACATGTTCTTCAGCTGGGTCTGATTTTCTCCAGACAAGCTGTCTTGGGAAGGATTTGGCCAGCCCTAAGAACCTGAAGGGAAAGGGCGGAGGGGGGTTCTCTCTCTGCCCCCGACAGCCCCGAGCTGGGTCGGTCCCTCAGACCTGGCCAGGGGCATCCCATCCCCCGGCGCCCTTCCCCGGGGCATCCAAGGGCAGGCTCGGCGCCAGCCCCACCCCGCTCGCCACTGCCCGACCATCGTCCTCCCTCGGGGGTCCTGGGCAGGACAGGGACCCGGCTGTGGGAGGCCTCCAGATCTCAGGCCTGGCACACCGTTTACCAGGCTGCTTCCTCCTCTGACGGGGGCCCAGCACACGCCCCAGGAGACTTGGCAGCCGCCCCCAGGGCTCTATCCTCTGCAACTCGTCCCCTTGGAAGGGGCCTGGCCCAGGTGCCAGGTTCGGCTGGTCGGCCAGCCTCCTTTGGAGAAAGCAGGCAAGCCGAGCCAGGCTTGCAGTGGCCCTGGCGTGACACCTGCCACCTCAGGCAGAGGGCCTCCCGCGTGCCCTCCATGGCGGGTTTCTCCCCGGAGCCGTGGCCTGGGCACTAGGAAGGCCGGGCCTCCCCGACTCCCGGGAGGAGGGGCTAACCCAGTTGCGCCCTGGCCCCCAAACCCTCTGGTGCCATCTGCGTGTCTCGGCACATCTGACTTCACAGAGCCTTTCCTACATCTGGGCTGCCTGCCGTGGCAAAGTGCAGGCGTGGGGTGAGGCCATGGTTTTGTCTTTCCAGGAAAAAATGAGCCCCTGGCCGAAGCAGAAGGCCCAGGCAGAGCCTTGAGCTTGAAGCCCAGTAGGTCTGTGGCCCTCAGGGCCAGAGCCATGCTTTCAAGGCAGGGAAGCGGCCTGCAAGCTGAGTGGGAGTGGGGGAGGGGAGGGAGACAGCTGAAGCCGAGTCGAGAAGGGCGGCGATGGAAGAGCTGCAGCTGGGTCAGAGCCTGGAGGGAGGGCGGGGCCTTCACTGAGGACCCCCCGAGGCCAGCCCTAGGCCCCGGCGGTCACGCATGCGCCCTTGGCCTGTGCGGTGTGTGGGGGGTTGAACCCAAGCCCGCAGGGCTCCCGGAGCGGCCAGAGAAAGAAGGGCCCATGGAGAGGTAGGCGAGGTGGGCAGGGGGCGCCAGCTTACTCTCCTCAGCTCCCTGAGGGAGAGAGAGAGAGAAAGAGACAGAGAGAGAGATCCCTGACCTCTGAGTCTCTGCCTCCACCGCTGGCTGGTGCCAACTCACGCGCCATCCCACTTCCAGCCATCACCCCCACGCCTGCCCCGGGCCCGCCTCACCACAGAGAGGCCGGTTGGTTCCTGCTCACCTCTGTGCCGTCCCTTCCCGACCTGACCCCAGTGCAGGGGATAAGCTTCAGACAAGTCTTTCCATGTCCCTCTGCATGACAATAGACTTCCTCCCCTCTCCCATTCCACAGGCCCACCCGGGACAGCCACCTTTGTCATTAGCTCAGGAGAGGATGCAAGATGAGAATCTCTGCTATTGTGTGGGGAGACTCAGTTTCCCGGGTTTCCCCCATGGACACATGTTCTTCAGCTGGGTCTGATTTTCTCCAGACAAGCTGTCTTGGGAAGGATTTGGCCAGCCCTAAGAACCTGAAGGGAAAGGGCGGAGGGGGGTTCTCTCTCTGCCCCCGACAGCCCCGAGCTGGGTCGGTCCCTCAGACCTGGCCAGGGGCATCCCATCCCCCGGCGCCCTTCCCCGGGGCATCCAAGGGCAGGCTCGGCGCCAGCCCCACCCCGCTCGCCACTGCCCGACCATCGTCCTCCCTCGGGGGGCCTGGGCAGGACAGGGACCCGGCTGTGGGAGGCCTCCAGATCTCAGGCCTGGCACACCGTTTACCAGGCTGCTTCCTCCTCTGACGGGGGCCCAGCACACGCCCCAGGAGACTTGGCAGCCGCCCCCAGGGCTCGATCCTCTGGAACTCGTCCCCTTGGAAGGGGCCTGGCCCAGGTGCCAGGTTCAGCTGGTCTGCCAGCCTCCTTTGGAGAAAGCAGGCAAGCCGAGCCAGGCTTGCAGTGGCCCTGGCGTGACACCTGCCACCTCAGGCAGAGGGCCTCCCGCGTGCCCTCCATGGCGGGTTTCTCCCCGGAGCCGTGGCCTGGGCACTAGGAAGGCCGGGCCTCCCCGACTCCCGGGAGGAGGGGCTAACCCAGTTGCGCCCTGGCCCCCAAACCCTCTGGTGCCATCTGCCTGTCTCGGCACTTCTGACTCCACAGAGCCTTTCCTACATCTGGGCTGCCTGCCGTGGCAAAGTACAGGCGTGGGGTGAGGCCATGGTTTTGTCTTTCCAGGAAAAAATGAGCCCCTGGCCGAAGCAGCAGGCCCAGGCAGAGCCTTGAGCTTGAAGCCCAGTAGGTCTGTGGCCCTCAGGGCCAGAGCCATGCTTTCAAGGCAGGGAAGCGGCCTGCAAGCTGAGTGGGAGTGGGGGAGGGGAGGGAGACAGCTGAAGCCTAGTCGAGAAGGGCGGCGATGGAAGAGCTGCAGCTGGGTCAGAGCCTGGAGGGAGGGCGGGGCCTTCACTGAGGACCCCCCGAGGCCAGCCCTAGGCCCCGGCGGTCACGCAAGCGCCCTTGGCCTGTGCGGTGTGTGGGGGGTTGAACCCAAGCCCGCAGGGCTCCCGGAGCGGCCAGAGAAAGAAGGGCCCATGGAGAGGTAGGCGAGGTGGGCAGGGGGCGCCACCTTACTCTCCTCAGCTCCCTGAGGGAGAGAGAGAGAGACAGAGACAGAGAGAGAGATCCCTGACCTCTGAGTCTCTGCCTCCACCGCTGGCTGGTGCCAACTCACGCGCCATCCCACTTCCAGCCATCACCCCCACGCCTGCCCCGGGGCCAGCCCCAACACAGAGAGGCCGGTTGGTTCCTGCTCACCTCTGTGCTGTCCCTTCCCGACCTGACCCCAGTGCAGGGGATAAGCTTCAGACAAGTCTTTCCATGTCCCTCTGCATGACAATAGACTTCCTCCCCTCTCCCATTCCACAGGCCCACCCACCCGGGACATCCACCTTTGTCATTAGCTCAGGAGAGGATGCAAGATGAGAATCTCTGCTATTGTGTGGGGAGACTCAGTTTCCCGGGTTTCCCCCATGGACACATGTTCTTCAGCTGGGTCTGATTTTCTCCAGACAAGCTGTCTTGGGAAGGATTTGGCCAGCCCTAAGAACCTGAAGGGAAAGGGCGGAGGGGGGTTCTCTCTCTGCCCCCGACAGCCCCGAGCTGGGTCGGTCCCTCAGACCTGGCCAGGGGCAGCCCATCCCCCGGCGCCCTTCCCCGGGGCATCCAAGGGCAGGCCCGGCGCCAGCCCCACCCCGCTCGCCACTGCCCGACCATCGTCCTCCCTCGGGGGGCCTGGGCAGGACAGGGACCCGGGTGTGGGAGGCCTCCAGATCTCAGGCCTGGCACACCGTTTACCAGGCTGCTTCCTCCTCTGACGGGGGCCCAGCACACGCCCCAGGAGACTTGGCAGCCGCCCCCAGGTCTCTATCCTCTGGAACTCGTCCCCTTGGAAGGGGCCTGGCCCAGGTGCCAGGTTCGGCTGGTCGGCCAGCCTCCTTTGGAGAAAGCAGGCAAGCCGAGCCAGGCTTGCAGTGGCCCTGGCGTGACACCTGCCACCTCAGGCAGAGGGCCTCCCGCGTGCCCTCCATGGCGGTTTTCTCCCCGGAGCGTGGCCTGGGCACTAGGAAGGCCGGGCCTCCCCGACTCCCGGGAGGAGGGGCTAGCCCAGTTGCGCGCTGGCCCCCAAACCCTCTGGTGCCATCTGCCTGTCTCGGCACTTCTGACTCCACAGAGCCTTTCCTACATCTGGGCTGCCTGCCGTGGCAAAGTGCAGGCGTGGGGTGAGGCCATGGCTTTGTCTTTCCAGGAAAAAATGAGCCCCTGGCCGAAGCAGCAGGCCCAGGCAGAGCCTTGAGCTTGAAGCCCAGTAGGTCTGTGGCCCTCAGGGCCAGAGCAATGCTTTCAAGGCAGGGCAGCGGCCTGCAAGCTGAGTGGGAGTGGGGGAGGGGAGGGAGACAGCTGAAGCCGAGTCCAGAAGGGCGGCGATGGAAGAGCTGCAGCTGGGTCAGAGCCTGGAGGGAGGGCGGGGCCTTCACTGAGGACCCCCCCCCCCGCAGCCAGCCCTAGGCACAGGCGGTCACACATGCGCCCTTGGCCTGTGCGGTGTGTGGGGGGTTGAACCCAAGCCCGCAGGGCTCCCGGAGCGGCCAGAGAAAGAAGGGCCCATGGAGAGGTAGGCGAGGTGGGCAGGGGGCGCCACCTTACTCTCCTCAGCTCCCTGAGGGAGAGAGAGAGAGACAGAGGCAGAGAGAGAGATCCTTGACCTCTGAGTCTCTGCCTCCACCGCTGGCTGGTGCCAACTCACGCGCCATCCCACTTCCAGCCATCACCCCCACGCCTGCCCCGGGGCCAGCCCCACCACAGAGAGGCCGGTTGGTTCCTGCTCACCTCTGTGCCGTCCCTTCCCGACCTGACCCCAGTGCAGGGGATAAGCTTCAGACAAGTCTTTCCATGTCCCTCTGCATGACAATAGACTTCCTCCCCTCTCCCATTCCACAGGCCCATCCGGGACATCCACCTTTGTCATTAGCTCAGGAGAGGATGCAAGATGAGAATCTCTGCTATTGTGTGGGGAGACTCAGTTTCCCGGGTTTCCCCCATGGACACATGTTCTTCAGCTGGGTCTGATTTTCTCCAGACAAGCTGTCTTGGGAAGGATTTGGCCAGCCCTAAGAACCTGAAGGGAAAGGGCGGAGGGGGGTTCTCTCTCTGCCCCCGACAGCCCCGAGCTGGGTGGGTCCCTCAGACCTGGCCAGGGGCAGCCCATCCCCCGGCGCCCTTCCCCGGGGCATCCAAGGGCAGGCTCGGCGCCAGCCCCACCCCGCTCGCCACTGCCCGACCATCGTCCTCCCTCGGGGGGCCTGGGCAGGACAGGGACCCGGCTGTGGGAGGCCTCCAGATCTCAGGCCTGGCACACCGTTTACCAGGCTGCTTCCTCCTCTGACGGGGGCCCAGCACACGCCCCAGGAGACTTGGCAGCCGCCCCCAGGGCTCTAGCCTCTGGAACTCATCCACTTGGAAGGGGCCTGGCCCAGGTGCCAGGTTCGGCTGGTCGGCCAGCCTCCTTTGGAGAAAGCAGGCAAGCCGAGCCAGGCTTGCAGTGGCCCTGGCGTGACACCTGCCACCTCAGGCAGAGGGCCTCCCGCGTGCCCTCCATGGCGGGTTTCTCCCCGGAGCCGTGGCCTGGGCACTAGGAAGGCCGGGCCTCCCCGACTCCCGGGAGGAGGGGCTAGCCCAGTTGCGCCCTGGCCCCCAAACCCTCTGGTGCCATCTGCCTGTCTCGGCACTTCTGACTCCACAGAGCCTTTCCTACATCTGGGCTGCCTGCCGTGGCAATGTGCAGGCGTGGGGTGAGGCCATGGCTTTGTCTTTCCAGGAAAAAAAGAGCCCCTGGCCGAAGCAGCAGGCCCAGGCAGAGCCTTGAGCTTGAAGCCCAGTAGGTCTGTGGCCCTCAGGGCCAGAGCCATGCTTTCAAGGCAGGGAAGCGGCCTGCAAGCTGAGTGGGAGTGGGGGAGGGGAGGGAGACAGCTGAAGCCGAGTCCAGAAGGGCGGCGATGGAAGAGCTGCAGCTGGGTCAGAGCCTGGAGGGAGGGCGGGGCCTTCACTGAGGACCCCCCCCCCCCCCCCCCGAGGCCAGCCCTAGGCCCTGGCGGTCGCGCATGCGCCCTTGGCCTGAGCGGTGTGTGGGGGCTTGAACCCAAGCCCGCAGGGCTCCCGGAGCGGCCAGAGAAAGAAGGGCCCATGGAGAGGTAGGCGAGGTGGGCAGGGGGCGCCACCTTACTCTCCTCAGCTCCCTGAGGGAGAGAGACAGAGACAGAGAGAGAGATCCCTGACCTCTGAGTCTCTGCCTCCACCGCTGGCTGGTGCCAACTCACGCGCCATCCCACTTCCAGCCATCACCCCCACGCCTGCCCCGGGGCCAGCCCCACCACAGAGAGGCCGGTTGGTTCCTGCTCACCTCTGTGCCGTCCCTTCCCGACCTGACCCCAGTGCAGGGGATAAGCTTCAGACAAGTCTTTCCATGTCCCTCTGCATGACAATAGACTTCCTCCCCTCTCCCATTCCACAGGCCCACCCACCCGGGACATCCACCTTTGTCATTAGCTCAGGAGAGGATGCAAGATGAGAATCTCTGCTATTGTGTGGGGAGACTCAGTTTCCCGGGTTTCCCCCATGGACACATGTTCTTCAGCTGGGTCTGATTTTCTCCAGACAAGCTGTCTTGGGAAGGATTTGGCCAGCCCTAAGAACCTGAAGGGAAAGGGCGGAGGGGGGTTCTCTCTCTGCCCCAGACAGCCCCGAGCTGGGTCGGTCCCTCAGACCTGGCCAGGGGCAGCCCATCCCCCGGCGCCCTTCCCCGGGGCATCCAAGGGCAGGCTCGGCGCCAGCCCCACCCCGCTCGCCACTGCCCGACCATCGTCCTCCCTCGGGGGGCCTGGGCAGGACAGGGACCCGGGTGTGGGAGGCCTCCAGATCTCAGGCCTGGCACACCGTTTACCAGGCTGCTTCCTCCTCTGACGGGGGCCCAGCACACGCCCCAGGAGACTTGGCAGCCGCCCCCAGGGCTCTAACCTCTGGAACTCATCCCCTTGGAAGGGGCCTGGCCCAGGTGCCAGGTTCGGCTGGTCGGCCAGCCTCCTTTGGAGAAAGCAGGCAAGCCGAGCCAGGCTTGCAGTGGCCCTGGCGTGACACCTGCCACCTCAGGCAGAGGGCCTCCCGCGTGCCCTCCATGGCGGGTTTCTCCCCGGAGCCGTGGCCTGGGCACTAGGAAGGCCGGGCCTCCCCGACTCCCGGGAGGAGGGGCTAGCCCAGTTGCGCCCTGGCCCCCAAACCCTCTGGTGCCATCTGCCTGTCTCGGCACTTCTGACTCCACAGAGCCTTTCCTACATCTGGGCTGCCTGCCGTGGCAAAGTGCAGGCGTGGGGTGAGGCCATGGCTTTGTCTTTCCAGGAAAAAATGAGCCCCTGGCCGAAGCAGCAGGCCCAGGCAGAGCCTTGAGCTTGAAGCCCAGTAGGTCTGTGGCCCTCAGGGCCAGAGCCATGCTTTCAAGGCAGGGAAGCGGCCTGCAAGCTGAGTGGGAGTGGGGGAGGGGAGGGAGACAGCTGAAGCCGAGTCCAGAAGGGCGGCGATGGAAGAGCTGCAGCTGGGTCAGAGCCTGGAGGGAGGGCGCGGCCTTCACTGAGGACCCCCCCCCCCCCGGAGGCCAGCCCTAGGTCCCGGCGGTCGCGCATGCGCCCTTGGCCTGTGCGGTGTGTGGGGGGTTGAACCCAAGCCCGCAGGGCTCCCGGAGCGGCCAGAGAAAGAAGGGCCCATGGAGAGGTAGGCGAGGTGGGCAGGGGGCGCCACCTTACTCTCCTCAGCTCCCTGAGGGAGAGAGAGAGAGACAGAGACAGAGAGAGAGATCCCTGACCTCTGAGTCTCTGCCTCCACCGCTGGCTGGTGCCAACTCACGCGCCATCCCACTTCCAGCCATCACCCCCACGCCTGCCCCGGGGCCAGCCCCACCACAGAGAGGCCGGTTGGTTCCTGCTCACCTCTGTGCCGTCCCTTCCCGACCTGACCCCAGTGCAGGGGATAAGCTTCAGACAAGTCTTTCCATGTCCCTCTGCATGACAATAGACTTCCTCCCCTCTCCCATTCCACAGGCCCACCCGGGACATCCACCTTTGTCATTAGCTCAGGAGAGGATGCAAGATGAGAATCTCTGCTATTGTGTGGGGAGACTCATTTTCCCGGGTTTCCCCCATGGACACATGTTCTTCAGCTGGGTCTGATTTTCTCCAGACAAGCTGTCTTGGGAAGGATTTGGCCAGCCCTAAGAACCTGAAGGGAAAGGGCGGAGGGGGGTTCTCTCTCTGCCCCCGACAGCCCCGAGCTGGGTCGGTCCCTCAGACCCGGCCAGGGGCAGCCCATCCCCCGGCGCCCTTCCCCGGGGCATCCAAGGGCAGGCCCGGCGCCAGCCCCACCCCGCTCGCCACTGCCCGACCATCGTCCTCCCTCGGGGGGCCTGGGCAGGACAGGGACCCGGCTGTGGGAGGCCTCCAGATCTCAGGCCTGGCACACCGTTTACCAGGCTGCTTCCTCCTCTGACGGGGGCCCAGCACACGCCCCAGGAGACTTGGCAGCCGCCCCCAGGGCTCTAGCCTCTGGAACTCGTCCCCTTGGAAGGGGCCTGGCCCAGGTGCCAGGTTCGGCTCGTCGGCCAGCCTCCTTTGGAGAAAGCAGGCAAGCCGAGCCAGGCTTGCAGTGGCCCTGGCGTGACACCTGCCACCTCAGGCAGAGGGCCTCCTGCGTGCCCTCCATGGCGGGTTTCTCCCCGGAGCCGTGGCCTGGGCACTAGGAAGGCCGGGCCTCCCCGACTCCCGGGAGGAGGGGCTAGCCCACTTGCGCCCTGGCCCCCAAACCCTCTGGTGCCATCTGCCTGTCTCGGCACTTCTGACTCCACAGAGCCTTTCCTACATCTGGGCTGCCTGCCGTGGCAAAGTGCAGGCGTGGGGTGAGGCCATGGCTTTGTCTTTCCAGGAAAAAATGAGCCCCTGGCTGAAGCAGCAGGCCCAGGCAGAGCCTTGAGCTTGAAGCCCAGTAGGTCTGTGGCCCTCAGGGCCAGAGCAATGCTTTCAAGGCAGGGAAGCGGCCTGCAAGCTGAGTGGGAGTGGGGGAGGGGAGGGAGACATCTGAAGCCCAGTCCACAAGGGCGGCGATGGAAGAGCTGCAGCTGGGTCAGAGCCTGGAGGGAGGGCGGGGCCTTCACTGAGGACCCCCCCCCCCCCCGAGGCCAGCCCTAGGCCCCGGCGGTCGCGCATGCGCCCTTGGCATGTGCGGTGTGTGGGGGGTTGAACCCAAGCCCGCAGGGCTCCCGGAGCGGCCAGAGAAAGAAGGGCCCATGGAGAGGTAGGCGAGGTGGGCAGGGGGCGCCACCTTACTCTCCTCAGCTCCCTGAGGGAGAGAGAGAGAGACAGAGACAGAGAGAGAGATCCCTGACCTCTGAGTCTCTGCCTCCACCGCTGGCTGGTGCCAACTCACGCGCCATCCCACTTCCAGCCATCACCCCCACGCCTGCCCAGGGGCCAGCCCCACCACAGAGAGGCCGGTTGGTTCCTGCTCACCTCTGTGCCGTCCCTTCCCGACCTGACCCCAGTGCAGGGGATAAGCTTCAGACAAGTCTTTCCATGTCCCTCTGCATGACAATAGACTTCCTCCCCTCTCCCATTCCACAGGCCCACCCGGGACATCCACCTTTGTCATTAGCTCAGGAGAGGATGCAAGATGAGAATCTCTGCTATTGTGTGGGGAGACTCATTTTCCCGGGTTTCCCCCTTGGACACATGTTCTTCAGCTGGGTCTGATTTTCTCCAGACAAGCTGTCTTGGGAAGGATTTGGCCAGCCCTAAGAACCTGAAGGGAAACGGCAGAGGGGGGTTCTCTCTCTGCCCCCGACAGCCCCGAGCTGGGTCGGTCCCTCAGACCCGGCCAGGGGCAGCCCATCCCCCGGCGCCCTTCCCCGGGGCATCCAAGGGCAGGCTCGGCGCCAGCCCCACCCCGCTCGCCACTGCCCGACCATCGTCCTCCCTCGGGGGGCCTGGGCAGGACAGGGACCCGGCTGTGGGAGGCCTCCAGATCTCAGGCCTGGCACACCGTTTACCAGGCTGCTTCCTCCTCTGACGGGGGCCCAGCACACGCCCCAGGAGACTTGGCAGCCGCCCCCAGGGCTCTAGCCTCTGGAACTCGTCCCCTTGGAAGGGGCCTGGCCCAGGTGCCAGGTTCGGCTGGTCGGCCAGCCTCCTTTGGAGAAAGCAGGCAAGCCGAGCCAGGCTTGCAGTGGCCCTGGCGTGACACCTGCCACCTCAGGCAGAGGGCCTCCCGCGTGCCCTCCATGGCGGGTTTCTCCCCGGAGCCGTGGCCTGGGCACTAGGAAGGCCGGGCCTCCCCGACTCCCGGGAGGAGGGGCTAGCCCACTTGCGCCCTGGCCCCCAAACCCTCTGGTGCCATCTGCCTGTCTCGGCACTTCTGACTCCACAGAGCCTTTCCTACATCTGGGCTGCCTGCCGTGGCAAAGTGCAGGCGTGGGGTGAGGCCATGGCTTTGTCTTTCCAGGAAAAAATGAGCCCCTGGCCGAAGCAGCAGGCCCAGGCAGAGCCTTGAGCTTGAAGCCCAGTAGGTCTGTGGCCCTCAGGGCCAGAGCAATGCTGTCAAGGCAGGGAAGCGGCCTGCAAGCTGAGTGGGAGTGGGGGAGGGGAGGGAGACAGCTGAAGCCCAGTCCAGAAGGGCGGCGATGGAAGAGCTGCAGCTGGGTCAGAGCCTGGAGGGAGGGCGGGGCCTTCACTGAGGACCCCCCCCCCCCGAGGCCAGCCCTAGGCCCCGGCGGTCGCGCATGCGCCCTTGGCCTGTGCGGTGTGTGGGGGGTTGAACCCAAGCCCGCAGGGCTCCCGGAGCGGCCAGAGAAAGAAGGGCCCATGGAGAGGTAGGCGAGGTGGGCAGGGGGCGCCACCTTACTCTCCTCAGCTCCCTGAGGGAGAGAGAGAGAGACAGAGACAGAGAGAGAGATCCCTGACCTCTGAGTCTCTGCCTCCACCGCTGGCTGGTGCCAACTCACGCGCCATCCCACTTCCAGCCATCACCCCCACGCCTGCCCCGGGGCCAGCCCCACCACAGAGAGGCCGGTTGGTTCCTGCTCACCTCTGTGCCGTCCCTTCCCGACCTGACCCCAGTGCAGGGGATAAGCTTCAGACAAGTCTTTCCATGTCCCTCTGCATGACAATAGACTTCCTCCCCTCTCCCATTCCACAGGCCCACCCGGGACATCCACCTTTGTCATTAGCTCAGGAGAGGATGCAAGATGAGAATCTCTGCTATTGTGTGGGGAGACTCATTTTCCCGGGTTTCCCCCATGGACACATGTTCTTCAGCTGGGTCTGATTTTCTCCAGACAAGCTGTCTTGGGAAGGATTTGGCCAGCCCTAAGAACCTGAAGGGAAAGGGCGGAGGGGGGTTCTCTCTCTGCCCCCGACAGCCCCGAGCTGGGTCGGTCCCTCAGACCCGGCCAGGGGCAGCCCATCCCCCGGCGCCCTTCCCCGGGGCATCCAAGGGCAGGCTCGGCGCCAGCCCCACCCCGCTCGCCACTGCCCGACCATCGTCCTCCCTCGGGGGGCCTGGGCAGGACAGGGACCCGGGTGTGGGAGGCCTCCAGATCTCAGGCCTGGCACACCGTTTACCAGGCTGCTTCCTCCTCTGACGGGGGCCCAGCACACGCCCCAGGAGACTTGGCAGCCGCCCCCAGGGCTCTATCCTCTGGAAGTCGTCCCCTTGGAAGGGGCCTGGCCCAGGTGCCAGGTTCGGCTCGTCGGCCAGCCTCCTTTGGAGAAAGCAGGCAAGGCGAGCCAGGCTTGCAGTGGCCCTGGCGTGACACCTGCCACCTCAGGCAGAGGGCCTCCCGCGTGCCCTCCATGGCGGGTTTCTCCCCGGAGCCGTGGCCTGGGCACTAGGAAGGCCGGGCCTCCCCGACTCCCGGGAGGAGGGGCTAGCCCACTTGCGCCCTGGCCCCCAAACCCTCTGGTGCCATCTGCCTGTCTCGGCACTTCTGACTCCACAGAGCCTTTCCTACATCTGGGCTGCCTGCCGTGGCAAAGTGCAGGCGTGGGGTGAGGCCATGGCTTTGTCTTTCCAGGAAAAAATGAGCCCCTGGCCGAAGCAGCAGGCCCAGGCAGTGCCTTGTGCTTGAAGCCCAGTAGGTCTGTGGCCCTCAGGGCCAGAGCAATGCTTTCAAGGCAGGGAAGCGGCCTGCAAGCTGAGTGGGAGTGGGGGAGGGGAGGGAGACAGCTGAAGCCCAGTCCACAAGGGCGGCGATGGAAGAGCTGCAGCTGGGTCAGAGCCTGGAGGGAGGGCGGGGCCTTCACTGAAGACCCCCCCCCCCCGAGGCCAGCCCTAGGCCCCGGCGGTCGCGCATGCGCCCTTGGCATGTGCGGTGTGTGGGGGGTTGAACCCAAGCCCGCAGGGCTCCCGGAGCGGCCAGAGAAAGAAGGGCCCATGGAGAGGTAGGCGAGGTGGGCAGGGGGCGCCACCTTACTCTCCTCAGCTCCCTGAGGGAGAGAGAGAGAGACAGAGACAGAGAGAGAGATCCCTGACCTCTGAGTCTCTGCCTCCACCGCTGGCTGGTGCCAACTCACGCGCCATCCCACTTCCAGCCATCACCCCCACGCCTGCCCCGGGGCCAGCCCCACCACAGAGAGGCCGGTTGGTTCCTGCTCACCTCTGTGCCGTCCCTTCCCGACCTGACCCCAGTGCAGGGGATAAGCTTCAGACAAGTCTTTCCATGTCCCTCTGCATGACAATAGACTTCCTCCCCTCTCCCATTCCACAGGCCCACCCGGGACAGCCACCTTTGTCATTAGCTCAGGAGAGGATGCAAGATGAGAATCTCTGCTATTGTGTGGGGAGACTCAGTTTCCCGGGTTTCCCCCATGGACACATGTTCTTCAGCTGGGTCTGATTTTCTCCAGACAAGCTGTCTTGGGAAGGATTTGGCCAGCCCTAAGAACCTGAAGGGAAAGGGCGGAGGGGGGTTCTCTCTCTGCCCCCGACAGCCCCGAGCTGGGTCGGTCCCTCAGACCTGGCCAGTGGCAGCCCATCCCCCGGCGCCCTTCCCCGGGGCATCCAAGGGCAGGCTCGGCGCCAGACCCACCCCGCTCGCCACTGCCCGACCATCGTCCTCCCTCGGTGGTCCTGGGCAGGACAGGGACCCGGCTGTGGGAGGCCTCCAGATCTCAGGCCTGGCACACCGTTTACCAGGCTGCTTCCTCCTCTGACGGGGGCCCAGCACACGCCCCAGGAGACTTGGCAGCCGCCCCCAGGGCTCTATCCTCTGCAACTCGTCCCCTTGGAAGGGGCCTGGCCCAGGTGCCAGGTTCGGCTGGTCGGCCAGCCTCCTTTGGAGAAAGCAGGCAAGCCGAGCCAGGCTTGCAGTGGCCCTGGCGTGACACCTGCCACCTCAGGCAGAGGGCCTCCCGCGTGCCCTCCATGGCGGGTTTCTCCCCGGAGCGTGGCCTGGGCACTAGGAAGGCCGGGCCTCCCCGACTCCCGGGAGGAGGGGCTAGCCCAGTTGCGCGCTGGCCCCCAAACCCTCTGGTGCCATCTGCCTGTCTCGGCACTTCTGACTCCACAGAGCCTTTCCTACATCTGGGCTGCCTGCCGTGGCAAAGTGCAGGCGTGGGGTGAGGCCATGGCTTTGTCTTTCCAGGAAAAAATGAGCCCCTGGCCGAAGCAGCAGGCCCAGGCAGAGCCTTGAGCTTGAAGCCCAGTAGGTCTGTGGCCCTCAGGGCCAGAGCAATGCTTTCAAGGCAGGGCAGCGGCCTGCAAGCTGAGTGGGAGTGGGGGAGGGGAGGGAGACAGCTGAACCCGAGTCCAGAAGGGCGGCGATGGAAGAGCTGCAGCTGGGTCAGAGCCTGGAGGGAGGGCGGGGCCTTCACTGAGGACCCCCCCGCCCCCCGAGGCCAGCCCTAGGCCCCGGCGGTCGCGCATGCGCCCTTGGCCTGTGCGGTGTGTGGGGGCTTGAACCCAAGCCCGCAGGGCTCCCGGAGCGGCCAGAGAAAGAAGGGCCCATGGAGAGGTAGACGAGGTGGGCAGGGGGCGCCACCTTACTCTCCTCAGCTCCCTGAGGGAGAGAGAGAGAGACAGAGACAGAGAGAGAGATCCCTGACCTCTGAGTCTCTGCCTCCACCGCTGGCTGGTGCCAACTCACGCACCATCCCACTTCCAGCCATCACCCCCACGCCTGCCCCGGGGCCAGCCCCACCACAGAGAGGCCGGTTGGTTCCTGCTCACCTCTGTGCCGTCCCTTCCCGACCTGACCCCAGTGCAGGGGATAAGCTTCAGACAAGTCTTTCCATGTCCCTCTGCATGACAATAGACTTCCTCCCCTCTCCCATTCCACAGGCCCACCCACCCGGGACATCCACCTTTGTCATTAGCTCAGGAGAGGATGCAAGATGAGAATCTCTGCTATTGTGTGGGGAGACTCATTTTCCCGGGTTTCCCCCATGGACACATGTTCTTCAGCTGGGTCTGATTTTCTCCAGACAAGCTGTCTTGGGAAGGATTTGGCCAGCCCTAAGAACCTGAAGGGAAAGGGCGGAGGGGGGTTCTCTCTCTGCCCCCGACAGCCCCGAGCTGGGTCGGTCCCTCAGACCCGGCCAGGGGCAGCCCATCCCCCGGCGCCCTTCCCCGGGGCATCCAAGGGCAGGCTCGGCGCCAGCCCCACCCCGCTCGCCACTGCCCGACCATCGTCCTCCCTCGGGGGGCCTGGGCAGGACAGGGACCCGGGTGTGGGAGGCCTCCAGATCTCAGGCCTGGCACACCGTTTACCAGGCTGCTTCCTCCTCTGACGGGGGCCCAGCACACGCCCCAGGAGACTTGGCAGCCGCCCCCAGGGCTCTATCCTCTGGAACTCGTCCCCTTGGAAGGGGCCTGGCCCAGGTGCCAGGTTCGGCTCGTCGGCCAGCCTCCTTTGGAGAAAGCAGGCAAGGCGAGCCAGGCTTGCAGTGGCCCTGGCGTGACACCTGCCACCTCAGGCAGAGGGCCTCCCGCGTGCCCTCCATGGCGGGTTTCTCCCCGGAGCCGTGGCCTGGGCACTAGGAAGGCCGGGCCTCCCCGACTCCCGGGAGGAGGGGCTAGCCCACTTGCGCCCTGGCCCCCAAACCCTCTGGTGCCATCTGCCTGTCTCGGCACTTCTGACTCCACAGAGCCTTTCCTACATCTGGGCTGCCTGCCGTGGCAAAGTGCAGGCGTGGGGTGAGGCCATGGCTTTGTCTTTCCAGGAAAAAATGAGCCCCTGGCCGAAGCAGCAGGCCCAGGCAGTGCCTTGTGCTTGAAGCCCAGTAGGTCTGTGGCCCTCAGGGCCAGAGCAATGCTTTCAAGGCAGGGAAGCGGCCTGCAAGCTGAGTGGGAGTGGGGGAGGGGAGGGAGACAGCTGAAGCCCAGTCCACAAGGGCGGCGATGGAAGAGCTGCAGCTGGGTCAGAGCCTGGAGGGAGGGCGGGGCCTTCACTGAAGACCCCCCCCCCCGAGGCCAGCCCTAGGCCCCGGCGGTCGCGCATGCGCCCTTGGCATGTGCGGTGTGTGGGGGGTTGAACCCAAGCCCGCAGGGCTCCCGGAGCGGCCAGAGAAAGAAGGGCCCATGGAGAGGTAGGCGAGGTGGGCAGGGGGCGCCACCTTACTCTCCTCAGCTCCCTGAGGGAGAGAGAGAGAGACAGAGACAGAGAGAGAGATCCCTGACCTCTGAGTCTCTGCCTCCACCGCTGGCTGGTGCCAACTCACGCGCCATCCCACTTCCAGCCATCACCCCCACGCCTGCCCCGGGGCCAGCCCCACCACAGAGAGGCCGGTTGGTTCCTGCTCACCTCTGTGCCGTCCCTTCCCGACCTGACCCCAGTGCAGGGGATAAGCTTCAGACAAGTCTTTCCATGTCCCTCTGCATGACAATAGACTTCCTCCCCTCTCCCATTCCACAGGCCCACCCGGGACAGCCACCTTTGTCATTAGCTCAGGAGAGGATGCAAGATGAGAATCTCTGCTATTGTGTGGGGAGACTCAGTTTCCCGGGTTTCCCCCATGGACACATGTTCTTCAGCTGGGTCTGATTTTCTCCAGACAAGCTGTCTTGGGAAGGATTTGGCCAGCCCTAAGAACCTGAAGGGAAAGGGCGGAGGGGGGTTCTCTCTCTGCCCCCGACAGCCCCGAGCTGGGTCGGTCCCTCAGACCTGGCCAGTGGCAGCCCATCCCCCGGCGCCCTTCCCCGGGGCATCCAAGGGCAGGCTCGGCGCCAGACCCACCCCGCTCGCCACTGCCCGACCATCGTCCTCCCTCGGTGGTCCTGGGCAGGACAGGGACCCGGCTGTGGGAGGCCTCCAGATCTCAGGCCTGGCACACCGTTTACCAGGCTGCTTCCTCCTCTGACGGGGGCCCAGCACACGCCCCAGGAGACTTGGCAGCCGCCCCCAGGGCTCTATCCTCTGCAACTCGTCCCCTTGGAAGGGGCCTGGCCCAGGTGCCAGGTTCGGCTGGTCGGCCAGCCTCCTTTGGAGAAAGCAGGCAAGCCGAGCCAGGCTTGCAGTGGCCCTGGCGTGACACCTGCCACCTCAGGCAGAGGGCCTCCCGCGTGCCCTCCATGGCGGGTTTCTCCCCGGAGCGTGGCCTGGGCACTAGGAAGGCCGGGCCTCCCCGACTCCCGGGAGGAGGGGCTAGCCCAGTTGCGCGCTGGCCCCCAAACCCTCTGGTGCCATCTGCCTGTCTCGGCACTTCTGACTCCACAGAGCCTTTCCTACATCTGGGCTGCCTGCCGTGGCAAAGTGCAGGCGTGGGGTGAGGCCATGGCTTTGTCTTTCCAGGAAAAAATGAGCCCCTGGCCGAAGCAGCAGGCCCAGGCAGAGCCTTGAGCTTGAAGCCCAGTAGGTCTGTGGCCCTCAGGGCCAGAGCAATGCTTTCAAGGCAGGGCAGCGGCCTGCAAGCTGAGTGGGAGTGGGGGAGGGGAGGGAGACAGCTGAACCCGAGTCCAGAAGGGCGGCGATGGAAGAGCTGCAGCTGGGTCAGAGCCTGGAGGGAGGGCGGGGCCTTCACTGAGGACCCCCCCGCCCCCCGAGGCCAGCCCTAGGCCCCGGCGGTCGCGCATGCGCCCTTGGCCTGTGCGGTGTGTGGGGGCTTGAACCCAAGCCCGCAGGGCTCCCGGAGCGGCCAGAGAAAGAAGGGCCCATGGAGAGGTAGACGAGGTGGGCAGGGGGCGCCACCTTACTCTCCTCAGCTCCCTGAGGGAGAGAGAGAGAGACAGAGACAGAGAGAGAGATCCCTGACCTCTGAGTCTCTGCCTCCACCGCTGGCTGGTGCCAACTCACGCACCATCCCACTTCCAGCCATCACCCCCACGCCTGCCCCGGGGCCAGCCCCACCACAGAGAGGCCGGTTGGTTCCTGCTCACCTCTGTGCCGTCCCTTCCCGACCTGACCCCAGTGCAGGGGATAAGCTTCAGACAAGTCTTTCCATGTCCCTCTGCATGACAATAGACTTCCTCCCCTCTCCCATTCCACAGGCCCACCCACCCGGGACATCCACCTTTGTCATTAGCTCAGGAGAGGATGCAAGATGAGAATCTCTGCTATTGTGTGGGGAGACTCAGTTTCCCGGGTTTCCCCCATGGACACATGTTCTTCAGCTGGGTCTGATTTTCTCCAGACAAGCTGTCTTGGGAAGGATTTGGCCAGCCCTAAGAACCTGAAGGGAAAGGGCGGAGGGGGGTTCTCTCTCTGCCCCCGACAGCCCCGAGCTGGGTCGGTCCCTCAGACCTGGCCAGTGGCAGCCCATCCCCCGGCGCCCTTCCCCGGGGCATCCAAGGGCAGGCTCGGCGCCAGACCCACCCCGCTCGCCACTGCCCGACCATCGTCCTCCCTCGGGGGGCCTGGGCAGGACAGGGACCCGGGTGTGGGAGGCCTCCAGATCTCAGGCCTGGCACACCGTTTACCAGGCTGCTTCCTCCTCTGACGGGGGCCCAGCACACGCCCCAGGAGACTTGGCAGCCGCCCCCAGGGCTCTATCCTCTGGAACTCGTCCCCTTGGAAGGGGCCTGGCCCAGGTGCCAGGTTCGGCTGGTCGGCCAGCCTCCTTTGGAGAAAGCAGGCAAGCCGAGCCAGGCTTGCAGTGGCCCTGGCGTGACACCTGCCACCTCAGGCAGAGGGCCTCCCGCGTGCCCTCCATGGCGGGTTTCTCCCCGGAGCCGTGGCCTGGGCACTAGGAAGGCCGGGCCTCCCCGACTCCCGGGAGGAGGGGCTAGCCCAGTTGCGCGCTGGCCCCCAAACCCTCTGGTGCCATCTGCCTGTCTCGGCACTTCTGACTCCACAGAGCCTTTCCTACATCTGGGCTGCCTGCCGTGGCAAAGTGCAGGCGTGGGGTGAGGCCATGGCTTTGTCTTTCCAGGAAAAAATGAGCCCCTGGCCGAAGCAGCAGGCCCAGGCAGAGCCTTGAGCTTGAAGCCCAGTAGGTCTGTGGCCCTCAGGGCCAGAGCAATGCTCTCAAGGCAGGGAAGCGGCCTGCAAGCTGAGTGGGAGTGGGGGAGGGGAGGGAGACAGCTGAAGCCGAGTCCAGAAGGGCGGCGATGGAAGAGCTGCAGCTGGGTCAGAGCCTGGAGGGAGGGCGGGGCCTTCACTGAGGACCCCCCCGCCCCCCTAGGCCAGCCCTAGGCCCCGGCGGTCGCGCATGCGCCCTTGGCCTGTGCGGTGTGTGGGGGCTTGAACCCAAGCCCGCAGGGCTCCCGGAGCGGCCAGAGAAAGAAGGGCCCATGGAGAGGTAGGCGAGGTGGGCAGGGGGCGCCACCTTACTCTCCTCAGCTCCCTGAGGGAGAGAGAGAGAGACAGAGACAGAGAGAGAGATCCCTGACCTCTGAGTCTCTGCCTCCACCGCTGGCTGGTGCCAACTCACGCGCCATCCCACTTCCAGCCATCACCCCCACGCCTGCCCCGGGGCCAGCCCCACCACAGAGAGGCCGGTTGGTTCCTGCTCACCTCTGTGCCGTCCCTTCCCGACCTGACCCCAGTGCAGGGGATAAGCTTCAGACAAGTCTTTCCATGTCCCTCTGCATGACAATAGACTTCCTCCCCTCTCCCATTCCACAGGCCCACCCACCCGGGACATCCACCTTTGTCATTAGCTCAGGAGAGGATGCAAGATGAGAATCTCTGCTATTGTGTGGGGAGACTCAGTTTCCCGGGTTTCCCCCATGGACACATGTTCTTCAGCTGGGTCTGATTTTCTCCAGACAAGCTGTCTTGGGAAGGATTTGGCCAGCCCTAAGAACCTGAAGGGAAAGGGCGGAGGGGGGTTCTCTCTCTGCCCCCGACAGCCCCGAGCTGGGTCGGTCCCTCAGACCTGGCCAGGGGCAGCCCATCCCCCGGCGCCCTTCCCCGGGGCATCCAAGGGCAGGCCCGGCGCCAGCCCCACCCCGCTCGCCACTGCCCGACCATCGTCCTCCCTCGGGGGGCCTGGGCGGGACAGGGACCCGGGTGTGGGAGGCCTCCAGATCTCAGGCCTGGCACACCGTTTACCAGGCTGCTTCCTCCTCTGACGGGGGCCCAGCACACGCCCCAGGAGACTTGGCAGCCGCCTCCAGGGCTCTATCCTCTGGAACTCGTCCCCTTGGAAGGGGCCTGGCCCAGGTGCCAGGTTCGGCTGGTCGGCCAGCCTCCTTTGGAGAAAGCAGGCAAGCCGAGCCAGGCTTGCAGTGGCCCTGGCGTGACACCTGCCACCTCAGGCAGAGGGCCTCCCGCGTGCCCTCCATGGCGGGTTTCTCCCCGGAGCCGTGGCCTGGGCACTAGGAAGGCCGGGCCTCCCCGACTCCCGGGAGGAGGGGCTAGCCCAGTTGCGCGCTGGCCCCCAAACCCTCTGGTGCCATCTGCCTGTCTCGGCACTTCTGACTCCACAGAGCCTTTCCTACATCTGGGCTGCCTGCCGTGGCAAAGTGCAGGCGTGGGGTGAGGCCATGGCTTTGTCTTTCCAGGAAAAAATGAGCCCCTGGCCGAAGCAGCAGGCCCAGGCAGAGCCTTGAGCTTGAAGCCCAGTAGGTCTGTGGCCCTCAGGGCCAGAGCAATGCTTTCAAGGCAGGGCAGCGGCCTGCAAGCTGAGTGGGAGTGGGGGAGGGGAGGGAGACAGCTGAAGCCGAGTCCAGAAGGGCGGCGATGGAAGAGCTGCAGCTGGGTCAGAGCCTGGAGGGAGGGCGGGGCCTTCACTGAGGACCCCCCCGCCCCCCGAGGCCAGCCCTAGGCCCCGGCGGTCGCGCATGCGCCCTTGGCCTGTGCGGTGTGTGGGGGCTTGAACCCAAGCCCGCAGGGCTCCCGGAGCGGCCAGAGAAAGAAGGGCCCATGGAGAGGTAGGCGAGGTGGGCAGGGGGCGCCACCTTACTCTCCTCAGCTCCCTGAGGGAGAGAGAGAGAGACAGAGACAGAGAGAGAGATCCCTGACCTCTGAGTCTCTGCCTCCACCGCTGGCTGGTGCCAACTCACGCGCCATCCCACTTCCAGCCATCACCCCCACGCCTGCCCCGGGGCCAGCCCCACCACAGAGAGGCCGGTTGGTTCCTGCTCACCTCTGTGCCGTCCCTTCCCGACCTGACCCCAGTGCAGGGGATAAGCTTCAGACAAGTCTTTCCATGTCCCTCTGCATGACAATAGACTTCCTCCCCTCTCCCATTCCACAGGCCCACCCACCCGGGACATCCACCTTTGTCATTAGCTCAGGAGAGGATGCAAGATGAGAATCTCTGCTATTGTGTGGGGAGACTCAGTTTCCCGGGTTTCCCCCATGGACACATGTTCTTCAGCTGGGTCTGATTTTCTCCAGACAAGCTGTCTTGGGAAGGATTTGGCCAGCCCTAAGAACCTGAAGGGAAAGGGCGGAGGGGGGTTCTCTCTCTGCCCCCGACAGCCCCGAGCTGGGTCGGTCCCTCAGATCTGGCCAGTGGCAGCCCATCCCCCGGCGCCCTTCCCCGGGGCATCCAAGGGCAGGCTCGGCGCCAGCCCCACCCCGCTCGCCACTGCCCGACCATCGTCCTCCCTCGGGGGGCCTGGGCAGGACAGGGACCCGGCTGTGGGAGGCCTCCAGATCTCAGGCCTGGCACACCGTTTACCAGGCTGCTTCCTCCTCTGACGGGGGCCCAGCACACGCCCCAGGAGACTTGGCAGCCGCCCCCAGGGCTCTATCCTCTGGAACTCGTCCCCTTGGAAGGGGCCTGGCCCAGGTGCCAGGTTCGGCTGGTCGGCCAGCCTCCTTTGGAGAAAGCAGGCAAGCCGAGCCAGGCTTGCAGTGGCCCTGGCGTGACACCTGCCACCTCAGGCAGAGGGCCTCCCGCGTGCCCTCCATGGCGGGTTTCTCCCCGGAGCGTGGCCTGGGCACTAGGAAGGCCGGGCCTCCCCGACTCCCGGGAGGAGGGGCTAGCCCAGTTGCGCGCTGGCCCCCAAACCCTCTGGTGCCATCTGCCTGTCTCGGCACTTCTGACTCCACAGAGCCTTTCCTACATCTGGGCTGCCTGCCGTGGCAAAGTGCAGGCGTGGGGTGAGGCCATGGCTTTGTCTTTCCAGGAAAAAATGAGCCCCTGGCCGAAGCAGCAGGCCCAGGCAGAGCCTTGAGCTTGAAGCCCAGTAGGTCTGTGGCCCTCAGGGCCAGAGCAATGCTTTCAAGGCAGGGCAGCGGCCTGCAAGCTGAGTGGGAGTGGGGGAGGGGAGGGAGACAGCTGAAGCCGAGTCCAGAAGGGAGGCGATGGAAGAGCTGCAGCTGGGTCAGAGCCTGGAGGGAGGGCGGGGCCTTCACTGAGGACCCCCCCGCCCCCCGAGGCCAGCCCTAGGCCCCGGCGGTCGCGCATGCGCCCTTGGCCTGTGCGGTGTGTGGGGGCTTGAACCCAAGCCCGCAGGGATCCCGGAGAGGCCAGAGAAAGAAGGGCCCATGGAGAGGTAGGCGAGGTGGGCAGGGGGCGCCACCTTACTCTCCTCAGCTCCCTGAGGGAGAGAGAGAGAGACAGAGACAGAGAGAGAGATCCCTGACCTCTGAGTCTCTGCCTCCACCACTGGCTGGTGCCAACTCACGCACCATCCCACTTCCAGTCATCACGCCCACGCCTGCCCCGGGGCCAGCCCCACCACAGAGAGGCCGGTTGGTTCCTGCTCACCTCTGTGCCGTCCCTTCCTGACCTGACCCCAGTGCAGGGGATAAGCTTCAGACAAGTCTTTCCATGTCCCTCTGCATGACAATAGACTTCCTCCCCTCTCCCATTCCACAGGCCCACCCACCCGGGACATCCACCTTTGTCATTAGCTCAGGAGAGGATGCAAGATGAGAATCTCTGCTATTGTGTGGGGAGACTCAGTTTCCCGGGTTTCCCCCATGGACACATGTTCTTCAGCTGGGTCTGATTTTCTCCAGACAAGCTGTCTTGGGAAGGATTTGGCCAGCCCTAAGAACCTGAAGGGAAAGGGCTGAGGGGGGTTCTCTCTCTGCCCCCGACAGCCCCGAGCTGGGTCGGTCCCTCAGACCTGGCCAGTGGCAGCCCATCCCCCGGCGCCCTTCCCCGGGGCATCCAAGGGCAGGCTCGGCGCCAGCCCCACCCCGCTCGCCACTGCCCGACCATCGTCCTCCCTCGGGGGGCCTGGGCAGGACAGGGACCCGGCTGTGGGAGGCCTCCAGATCTCAGGCCTGGCACACCGTTTAGCAGGCTGCTTCCTCCTCTGACGGGGGCCCTGCACACGCCCCAGGAGACTTGGCAGCCGCCCCCAGGGCTCTATCCTCTGGAACTCGTCCCCTTGGAAGGGGCCTGGCCCAGGTGCCAGGTTCGGCTGGTCGGCCAGCCTCCTTTGGAGAAAGCAGGCAAGCCGAGCCAGGCTTGCAGTGGCCCTGGCGTGACACCTGCCACCTCAGGCAGAGGGCCTCCCGCGTGCCCTCCATGGCGGGTTTCTCCCCGGAGCCGTGGCCTGGGCACTAGAAAGGCCGGGCCTCCCCGACTCCCGGGAGGAGGGGCTAGCCCAGTTGCGCGCTGGCCCCCAAACCCTCTGGTGCCATCTGCCTGTCTCGGCACTTCTGACTCCACAGAGCCTTTCCTACATCTGGGCTGCCTGCCGTGGCAAAGTGCAGGCGTGGGGTGAGGCCATGGCTTTGTCTTTCCAGGAAAAAATGAGCCCCTGGCCGAAGCAGCAGGCCCAGGCAGAGCCTTGAGCTTGAAGCCCAGTAGGTCTGTGGCCCTCAGGGCCAGAGCAATGCTCTCAAGGCAGGGAAGCGGCCTGCAAGCTGAGTGGGAGTGGGGGAGGGGAGGGAGACAGCTGAAGCCGAGTCCAGAAGGGCGGCGATGGAAGAGCTGCAGCTGGGTCAGAGCCTGGAGGGAGGGCGGGGCCTTCACTGAGGA
The DNA here is from genome assembly GCF_020826845.1 of Diceros bicornis minor. Lineage (NCBI taxonomy): Eukaryota > Metazoa > Chordata > Mammalia > Perissodactyla > Rhinocerotidae > Diceros > Diceros bicornis. The sequence continues at coordinate 3,310,107 of NW_026691491.1, forward strand.
CCCCCCCGCCCCCCGAGGCCAGCCCTAGGCCCCGGCGGTCGCGCATGCGCCCTTGGCCTGTGCGGTGTGTGGGGGCTTGAACCCAAGCCCGCAGGGCTCCCGGAGCGGCCAGAGAAAGAAGGGCCCATGGAGAGGTAGGCGAGGTGGGCAGGGGGCGCCACCTTACTCTCCTCAGCTCCCTGAGGGAGAGAGAGAGAGACAGAGACAGAGAGAGAGATCCCTGACCTCTGAGTCTCTGCCTCCACCGCTGGCTGGTGCCAACTCACGCGCCATCCCACTTCCAGCCATCACCCCCACGCCTGCCCCGGGGCCAGCCCCACCACAGAGAGGCCGGTTGGTTCCTGCTCACCTCTGTGCCGTCCCTTCCCGACCTGACCCCAGTGCAGGGGATAAGCTTCAGACAAGTCTTTCCATGTCCCTCTGCATGACAATAGACTTCCTCCCCTCTCCCATTCCACAGGCCCACCCACCCGGGACATCCACCTTTGTCATTAGCTCAGGAGAGGATGCAAGATGAGAATCTCTGCTATTGTGTGGGGAGACTCAGTTTCCCGGGTTTCCCCCATGGACACATGTTCTTCAGCTGGGTCTGATTTTCTCCAGACAAGCTGTCTTGGGAAGGATTTGGCCAGCCCTAAGAACCTGAAGGGAAAGGGCGGAGGGGGGTTCTCTCTCTGCCCCCGACAGCCCCGAGCTGGGTCGGTCCCTCAGACCTGGCCAGGGGCAGCCCATCCCCCGGCGCCCTTCCCCGGGGCATCCAAGGGCAGGCTCGGCGCCAGACCCACCCCGCTCGCCACTGCCCGACCATCGTCCTCCCTCGGGGGGCCTGGGCAGGACAGGGACCCGGCTGTGGGAGGCCTCCAGATCTCAGGCCTGGCACACCGTTTACCAGGCTGCTTCCTCCTCTGACGGGGGCCCAGCACACGCCCCAGGAGACTTGGCAGCCGCCCCCAGGGCTCTATCCTCTGGAACTCGTCCCCTTGGAAGGGGCCTGGCCCAGGTGCCAGGTTCGGCTGGTCGGCCAGCCTCCTTTGGAGAAAGCAGGCAAGCCGAGCCAGGCTTGCAGTGGCCCTGGCGTGACACCTGCCACCTCAGGCAGAGGGCCTCCCGCGTGCCCTCCATGGCGGGTTTCTCCCCGGAGCCGTGGCCTGGGCACTAGGAAGGCCGGGCCTCCCCGACTCCCGGGAGGATGGGCTAGCCCAGTTGCGCGCTGGCCCCCAAACCCTCTGGTGCCATCTGCCTGTCTCGGCACTTCTGACTCCACAGAGCCTTTCCTACATCTGGGCTGCCTGCCGTGGCAAAGTGCAGGCGTGGGGTGAGGCCATGGCTTTGTCTTTCCAGGAAAAAATGAGCCCCTGGCCGAAGCAGCAGGCCCAGGCAGAGCCTTGAGCTTGAAGCCCAGTAGGTCTGTGGCCCTCAGGGCCAGAGCAATGCTCTCAAGGCAGGGCAGCGGCCTGCAAGCTGAGTGGGAGTGGGGGAGGGGAGGGAGACAGCTGAAGCCGAGTCCAGAAGGGCGGCGATGGAAGAGCTGCAGCTGGGTCAGAGCCTGGAGGGAGGGCGGGGCCTTCACTGAGGACCCCCCCGCCCCCCGAGGCCAGCCCTAGGCCCCGGCGGTCGCGCATGCGCCCTTGGCCTGTGCGGTGTGTGGGGGCTTGAACCCAAGCCCGCAGGGCTCCCGGAGCGGCCAGAGAAAGAAGGGCCCATGGAGAGGTAGGCGAGGTGGGCAGGGGGCGCCACCTTACTCTCCTCAGCTCCCTGAGGGAGAGAGAGAGAGACAGAGACAGAGAGAGAGATCCCTGACCTCTGAGTCTCTGCCTCCACCGCTGGCTGGTGCCAACTCACGCGCCATCCCACTTCCAGCCATCACCCCCACGCCTGCCCCGGGGCCAGCCCCACCACAGAGAGGCCGGTTGGTTCCTGCTCACCTCTGTGCCGTCCCTTCCCGACCTGACCCCAGTGCAGGGGATAAGCTTCAGACAAGTCTTTCCATGTCCCTCTGCATGACAATAGACTTCCTCCCCTCTCCCATTCCACAGGCCCACCCACCCGGGACATCCACCTTTGTCATTAGCTCAGGAGAGGATGCAAGATGAGAATCTCTGCTATTGTGTGGGGAGACTCAGTTTCCCGGGTTTCCCCCATGGACACATGTTCTTCAGCTGGGTCTGATTTTCTCCAGACAAGCTGTCTTGGGAAGGATTTGGCCAGCCCTAAGAACCTGAAGGGAAAGGGCGGAGGGGGGTTCTCTCTCTGCCCCCGACAGCCCCGAGCTGGGTCGGTCCCTCAGATCTGGCCAGTGGCAGCCCATCCCCCGGCGCCCTTCCCCGGGGCATCCAAGGGCAGGCTCGGCGCCAGCCCCACCCCGCTCGCCACTGCCCGACCATCGTCCTCCCTCGGGGGGCCTGGGCAGGACAGGGACCCGGCTGTGGGAGGCCTCCAGATCTCAGGCCTGGCACACCGTTTACCAGGCTGCTTCCTCCTCTGACGGGGGCCCAGCACACGCCCCAGGAGACTTGGCAGCCGCCCCCAGGGCTCTATCCTCTGGAACTCGTCCCCTTGGAAGGGGCCTGGCCCAGGTGCCAGGTTCGGCTGGTCGGCCAGCCTCCTTTGGAGAAAGCAGGCAAGCCGAGCCAGGCTTGCAGTGGCCCTGGCGTGACACCTGCCACCTCAGGCAGAGGGCCTCCCGCGTGCCCTCCATGGCGGGTTTCTCCCCGGAGCGTGGCCTGGGCACTAGGAAGGCCGGGCCTCCCCGACTCCCGGGAGGAGGGGCTAGCCCAGTTGCGCGCTGGCCCCCAAACCCTCTGGTGCCATCTGCCTGTCTCGGCACTTCTGACTCCACAGAGCCTTTCCTACATCTGGGCTGCCTGCCGTGGCAAAGTGCAGGCGTGGGGTGAGGCCATGGCTTTGTCTTTCCAGGAAAAAATGAGCCCCTGGCCGAAGCAGCAGGCCCAGGCAGAGCCTTGAGCTTGAAGCCCAGTAGGTCTGTGGCCCTCAGGGCCAGAGCAATGCTTTCAAGGCAGGGCAGCGGCCTGCAAGCTGAGTGGGAGTGGGGGAGGGGAGGGAGACAGCTGAAGCCGAGTCCAGAAGGGCGGCGATGGAAGAGCTGCAGCTGGGTCAGAGCCTGGAGGGAGGGCGGGGCCTTCACTGAGGACCCCCCCGCCCCCCGAGGCCAGCCCTAGGCCCCGGCGGTCGCGCATGCGCCCTTGGCCTGTGCGGTGTGTGGGGGCTTGAACCCAAGCCCGCAGGGATCCCGGAGAGGCCAGAGAAAGAAGGGCCCATGGAGAGGTAGGCGAGGTGGGCAGGGGGCGCCACCTTACTCTCCTCAGCTCCCTGAGGGAGAGAGAGAGAGACAGAGACAGAGAGAGAGATCCCTGACCTCTGAGTCTCTGCCTCCACCACTGGCTGGTGCCAACTCACGCACCATCCCACTTCCAGTCATCACGCCCACGCCTGCCCCGGGGCCAGCCCCACCACAGAGAGGCCGGTTGGTTCCTGCTCACCTCTGTGCCGTCCCTTCCTGACCTGACCCCAGTGCAGGGGATAAGCTTCAGACAAGTCTTTCCATGTCCCTCTGCATGACAATAGACTTCCTCCCCTCTCCCATTCCACAGGCCCACCCACCCGGGACATCCACCTTTGTCATTAGCTCAGGAGAGGATGCAAGATGAGAATCTCTGCTATTGTGTGGGGAGACTCAGTTTCCCGGGTTTCCCCCATGGACACATGTTCTTCAGCTGGGTCTGATTTTCTCCAGACAAGCTGTCTTGGGAAGGATTTGGCCAGCCCTAAGAACCTGAAGGGAAAGGGCTGAGGGGGGTTCTCTCTCTGCCCCCGACAGCCCCGAGCTGGGTCGGTCCCTCAGACCTGGCCAGTGGCAGCCCATCCCCCGGCGCCCTTCCCCGGGGCATCCAAGGGCAGGCTCGGCGCCAGCCCCACCCCGCTCGCCACTGCCCGACCATCGTCCTCCCTCGGGGGGCCTGGGCAGGACAGGGACCCGGCTGTGGGAGGCCTCCAGATCTCAGGCCTGGCACACCGTTTAGCAGGCTGCTTCCTCCTCTGACGGGGGCCCTGCACACGCCCCAGGAGACTTGGCAGCCGCCCCCAGGGCTCTATCCTCTGGAACTCGTCCCCTTGGAAGGGGCCTGGCCCAGGTGCCAGGTTCGGCTGGTCGGCCAGCCTCCTTTGGAGAAAGCAGGCAAGCCGAGCCAGGCTTGCAGTGGCCCTGGCGTGACACCTGCCACCTCAGGCAGAGGGCCTCCCGCGTGCCCTCCATGGCGGGTTTCTCCCCGGAGCCGTGGCCTGGGCACTAGAAAGGCCGGGCCTCCCCGACTCCCGGGAGGAGGGGCTAGCCCAGTTGCGCGCTGGCCCCCAAACCCTCTGGTGCCATCTGCCTGTCTCGGCACTTCTGACTCCACAGAGCCTTTCCTACATCTGGGCTGCCTGCCGTGGCAAAGTGCAGGCGTGGGGTGAGGCCATGGCTTTGTCTTTCCAGGAAAAAATGAGCCCCTGGCCGAAGCAGCAGGCCCAGGCAGAGCCTTGAGCTTGAAGCCCAGTAGGTCTGTGGCCCTCAGGGCCAGAGCAATGCTCTCAAGGCAGGGAAGCGGCCTGCAAGCTGAGTGGGAGTGGGGGAGGGGAGGGAGACAGCTGAAGCCGAGTCCAGAAGGGCGGCGATGGAAGAGCTGCAGCTGGGTCAGAGCCTGGAGGGAGGGCGGGGCCTTCACTGAGGACCCCCCCGCCCCCCGAGGCCAGCCCTAGGCCCCGGCGGTCGCGCATGCGCCCTTGGCCTGTGCGGTGTGTGGGGGCTTGAACCCAAGCCCGCAGGGCTCCCGGAGCGGCCAGAGAAAGAAGGGCCCATGGAGAGGTAGGCGAGGTGGGCAGGGGGCGCCACCTTACTCTCCTCAGCTCCCTGAGGGAGAGAGAGAGAGACAGAGACAGAGAGAGAGATCCCTGACCTCTGAGTCTCTGCCTCCACCGCTGGCTGGTGCCAACTCACGCGCCATCCCACTTCCAGCCATCACCCCCACGCCTGCCCCGGGGCCAGCCCCACCACAGAGAGGCCGGTTGGTTCCTGCTCACCTCTGTGCCGTCCCTTCCCGACCTGACCCCAGTGCAGGGGATAAGCTTCAGACAAGTCTTTCCATGTCCCTCTGCATGACAATAGACTTCCTCCCCTCTCCCATTCCACAGGCCCACCCACCCGGGACATCCACCTTTGTCATTAGCTCAGGAGAGGATGCAAGATGAGAATCTCTGCTATTGTGTGGGGAGACTCAGTTTCCCGGGTTTCCCCCATGGACACATGTTCTTCAGCTGGGTCTGATTTTCTCCAGACAAGCTGTCTTGGGAAGGATTTGGCCAGCCCTAAGAACCTGAAGGGAAAGGGCGGAGGGGGGTTCTCTCTCTGCCCCCGACAGCCCCGAGCTGGGTCGGTCCCTCAGACCTGGCCAGGGGCAGCCCATCCCCCGGCGCCCTTCCCCGGGGCATCCAAGGGCAGGCTCGGCGCCAGACCCACCCCGCTCGCCACTGCCCGACCATCGTCCTCCCTCGGGGGGCCTGGGCAGGACAGGGACCCGGCTGTGGGAGGCCTCCAGATCTCAGGCCTGGCACACCGTTTACCAGGCTGCTTCCTCCTCTGACGGGGGCCCAGCACACGCCCCAGGAGACTTGGCAGCCGCCCCCAGGGCTCTATCCTCTGGAACTCGTCCCCTTGGAAGGGGCCTGGCCCAGGTGCCAGGTTCGGCTGGTCGGCCAGCCTCCTTTGGAGAAAGCAGGCAAGCCGAGCCAGGCTTGCAGTGGCCCTGGCGTGACACCTGCCACCTCAGGCAGAGGGCCTCCCGCGTGCCCTCCATGGCGGGTTTCTCCCCGGAGCCGTGGCCTGGGCACTAGGAAGGCCGGGCCTCCCCGACTCCCGGGAGGATGGGCTAGCCCAGTTGCGCGCTGGCCCCCAAACCCTCTGGTGCCATCTGCCTGTCTCGGCACTTCTGACTCCACAGAGCCTTTCCTACATCTGGGCTGCCTGCCGTGGCAAAGTGCAGGCGTGGGGTGAGGCCATGGCTTTGTCTTTCCAGGAAAAAATGAGCCCCTGGCCGAAGCAGCAGGCCCAGGCAGAGCCTTGAGCTTGAAGCCCAGTAGGTCTGTGGCCCTCAGGGCCAGAGCAATGCTCTCAAGGCAGGGAAGCGGCCTGCAAGCTGAGTGGGAGTGGGGGAGGGGAGGGAGACAGCTGAAGCCGAGTCCAGAAGGGCGGCGATGGAAGAGCTGCAGCTGGGTCAGAGCCTGGAGGGAGGGCGGGGCCTTCACTGAGGACCCCCCCGCCCCCCGAGGCCAGCCCTAGGCCCCGGCGGTCGCGCATGCGCCCTTGGCCTGTGCGGTGTGTGGGGGCTTGAACCCAAGCCCGCAGGGCTCCCGGAGCGGCCAGAGAAAGAAGGGCCCATGGAGAGGTAGGCGAGGTGGGCAGGGGGCGCCACCTTACTCTCCTCAGCTCCCTGAGGGAGAGAGAGAGAGACAGAGACAGAGAGAGAGATCCCTGACCTCTGAGTCTCTGCCTCCACCGCTGGCTGGTGCCAACTCACGCGCCATCCCACTTCCAGCCATCACCCCCACGCCTGCCCCGGGGCCAGCCCCACCACAGAGAGGCCGGTTGGTTCCTGCTCACCTCTGTGCCGTCCCTTCCCGACCTGACCCCAGTGCAGGGGATAAGCTTCAGACAAGTCTTTCCATGTCCCTCTGCATGACAATAGACTTCCTCCCCTCTCCCATTCCACAGGCCCACCCACCCGGGACATCCACCTTTGTCATTAGCTCAGGAGAGGATGCAAGATGAGAATCTCTGCTATTGTGTGGGGAGACTCAGTTTCCCGGGTTTCCCCCATGGACACATGTTCTTCAGCTGGGTCTGATTTTCTCCAGACAAGCTGTCTTGGGAAGGATTTGGCCAGCCCTAAGAACCTGAAGGGAAAGGGCGGAGGGGGGTTCTCTCTCTGCCCCCGACAGCCCCGAGCTGGGTCGGTCCCTCAGACCTGGCCAGTGGCAGCCCATCCCCCGGCGCCCTTCCCCGGGGCATCCAAGGGCAGGCCCGGCGCCAGCCCCACCCCGCTCGCCACTGCCCGACCATCGTCCTCCCTCGGGGGGCCTGGGCAGGACAGGGACCCGGGTGTGGGAGGCCTCCAGATCTCAGGCCTGGCACACCGTTTACCAGGCTGCTTCCTCCTCTGACGGGGGCCCAGCACACGCCCCAGGAGACTTGGCAGCCGCCCCCAGGGCTCTATCCTCTGGAACTCGTCCCCTTGGAAGGGGCCTGGCCCAGGTGCCACGTTCGGCTGGTCGGCCAGCCTCCTTTGGAGAAAGCAGGCAAGCCGAGCCAGGCTTGCAGTGGCCCTGGCGTGACACCTGCCACCTCAGGCAGAGGGCCTCCCGCGTGCCCTCCATGGCGGGTTTCTCCCCGGAGCCGTGGCCTGGGCACTAGGAAGGCCGGGCCTCCCCGACTCCCGGGAGGAGGGGCTAGCCCAGTTGCGCCCTGGCCCCCAAACCCTCTGGTGCCATCTGCCTGTCTCGGCACTTCTGACTCCACAGAGCCTTTCCTACATCTGGGCTGCCTGCCGTGGCAAAGTGCAGGCGTGGGGTGAGGCCATGGCTTTGTCTTTCCAGGAAAAAATGAGCCCCTGGCCGAAGCAGCAGGCCCAGGCAGAGCCTTGAGCTTGACGCCCAGTATGTCTGTGGCCCTCAGGGCCGGAGCAATGCTTTCAAGGCAGGGAAGCAGCCTGCAAGCTGAGTGGGAGTGGGGGAGGGGAGGGAGACAGCTGAAGCCGAGTCCAGAAGGGCGGCGATGGAAGAGCTGCAGCTGGGTCAGAGCCTGGAGGGAGGGCGGGGCCTTCACTGAGGACCCCCCGCCCCCCGAGGCCAGCCCTAGGCCCCGGCGGTCGCGCATGCGCCCTTGGCCTGTGCGGTGTGTGGGGGCTTGAACCCAAGCCCGCAGGGCTCCCAGAGCGGCCAGAGAAAGAAGGGCCCATGGAGAGGTAGGCGAGGTGGGCAGGGGGCGCCACCTTACTCTCCTCAGCTCCCTGAGGGAGAGAGAGAGAGACAGAGACAGAGAGAGAGATCCCTGACCTCTGAGTCTCTGCCTCCACCGCTGGCTGGTGCCAACTCTCGCGCCATCCCACTTCCAGCCATCACCCCCACGCCTGCCCCGGGGCCAGCCCCACCACAGAGAGGCCGGTTGGTTCCTGCTCACCTCTGTGCCGTCCCTTCCCGACCTGACCCCAGTGCAGGGGATAAGCTTCAGACAAGTCTTTCCATGTCCCTCTGCATGACAATAGACTTCCTCCCCTCTCCCATTCCACAGGCCCACCCACCCGGGACATCCACCTTTGTCATTAGCTCAGGAGAGGATGCAAGATGAGAATCTCTGCTATTGTGTGGGGAGACTCAGTTTCCCGGGTTTCCCCCATGGACACATGTTCTTCAGCTGGGTCTGATTTTCTCCAGACAAGCTGTCTTGGGAAGGATTTGGCCAGCCCTAAGAACCTGAAGGGAAAGGGCGGAGGGGGGTTCTCTCTCTGCCCCCGACAGCCCCGAGCTGGGTCGGTCCCTCAGACCTGGCCAGGGGCAGCCCATCCCCCGGCGCCCTTCCCCGGGGCATCCAAGGGCAGGCCCGGCGCCAGCCCCACCCCGCTCGCCACTGCCCGACCATCGTCCTCCCTCGGGGGGCCTGGGCAGGACAGGGACCCGGGTGTGGGAGGCCTCCAGATCTCAGGCCTGGCACACCGTTTACCAGGCTGCTTCCTCCTCTGACGGGGGCCCAGCACACGCCCCAGGAGACTTGGCAGCCGCCCCCAGGGCTCTATCCTCTGGAACTCGTCCCCTTGGAAGGGGCCTGGCCCAGGTGCCAGGTTCGGCTGGTCGGCCAGCCTCCTTTGGAGAAAGCAGGCAAGCCGAGCCAGGCTTGCAGTGGCCCTGGCGTGACACCTGCCACCTCAGGCAGAGGGCCTCCCGCGTGCCCTCCATGGCGGGTTTCTCCCCGGAGCCGTGGCCTGGGCACTAGGAAGGCCGGGCCTCCCCGACTCCCGGGAGGAGGGGCTAGCCCAGTTGCGCGCTGGCCCCCAAACCCTCTGGTGCCATCTGCCTGTCTCGGCACTTCTGACTCCACAGAGCCTTTCCTACATCTGGGCTGCCTGCCGTGGCAAAGTGCAGGCGTGGGGTGAGGCCATGGCTTTGTCTTTCCAGGAAAAAATGAGCCCCTGGCCGAAGCAGCAGGCCCAGGCAGAGCCTTGAGCTTGACGCCCAGTATGTCTGTGGCCCTCAGGGCCAGAGCAATGCTTTCAAGGCAGGGAAGCAGCCTGCAAGCTGAGTGGGAGTGGGGGAGGGGAGGGAGACAGCTGAAGCCGAGTCCAGAAGGGCGGCGATGGAAGAGCTGCAGCTGGGTCAGAGCCTGGAGGGAGGGCGGGGCCTTCACTGAGGACCCCCCCGCCCCCCGAGGCCAGCCCTAGGCCCCGGCGGTCGCGCATGCGCCCTTGGCCTGTGCGGTGTGTGGGGGCTTGAACCCAAGCCCGCAGGGCTCCCAGAGCGGCCAGAGAAAGAAGGGCCCATGGAGAGGTAGGCGAGGTGGGCAGGGGGCGCCACCTTACTCTCCTCAGCTCCCTGAGGGAGAGAGAGAGAGACAGAGACAGAGAGAGAGATCCCTGACCTCTGAGTCTCTGCCTCCACCGCTGGCTGGTGCCAACTCTCGCGCCATCCCACTTCCAGCCATCACCCCCACGCCTGCCCCGGGGCCAGCCCCACCACAGAGAGGCCGGTTGGTTCCTGCTCACCTCTGTGCCGTCCCTTCCCGACCTGACCCCAGTGCAGGGGATAAGCTTCAGACAAGTCTTTCCATGTCCCTCTGCATGACAATAGACTTCCTCCCCTCTCCCATTCCACAGGCCCACCCACCCGGGACATCCACCTTTGTCATTAGCTCAGGAGAGGATGCAAGATGAGAATCTCTGCTATTGTGTGGGGAGACTCAGTTTCCCGGGTTTCCCCCATGGACACATGTTCTTCAGCTGGGTCTGATTTTCTCCAGACAAGCTGTCTTGGGAAGGATTTGGCCAGCCCTAAGAACCTGAAGGGAAAGGGCGGAGGGGGGTTCTCTCTCTGCCCCCGACAGCCCCGAGCTGGGTCGGTCCCTCAGACCTGGCCAGGGGCAGCCCATCCCCCGGCGCCCTTCCCCGGGGCATCCAAGGGCAGGCCCGGCGCCAGCCCCACCCCGCTCGCCACTGCCCGACCATCGTCCTCCCTCGGGGGGCCTGGGCAGGACAGGGACCCGGGTGTGGGAGGACTCCAGATCTCAGGCCTGGCACACCGTTTACCAGGCTGCTTCCTCCTCTGACGGGGGCCCAGCACACGCCCCAGGAGACTTGGCAGCCGCCCCCAGGGCTCTATCCTCTGCAACTCGTCCCCTTGGAAGGGGCCTGGCCCAGGTGCCAGGTTCGGCTGGTCGGCCAGCCTCCTTTGGAGAAAGCAGGCAAGCCGAGCCAGGCTTGCAGTGGCCCTGGCGTGACACCTGCCACCTCAGGCAGAGGGCCTCCCGCGTGCCCTCCATGGCGGGTTTCTCCCCGGAGCCGTGGCCTGGGCACTAGGAAGGCCGGGCCTCCCCGACTCCCGGGAGGAGGGGCTAGCCCAGTTGCGCGCTGGCCCCCAAACCCTCTGGTGCCATCTGCCTGTCTCGGCACTTCTGACTCCACAGAGCCTTTCCTACATCTGGGCTGCCTGCCGTGGCAAAGTGCAGGCGTGGGGTGAGGCCATGGCTTTGTCTTTCCAGGAAAAAATGAGCCCCTGGCCGAAGCAGCAGGCCCAGGCAGAGCCTTGAGCTTGAAGCCCAGTAGGTCTGTGGCCCTCAGGGCCAGAGCAATGCTGTCAAGGCAGGGAAGCGGCCTGCAAGCTGAGTGGGAGTGGGGGAGGGGAGGGAGACAGCTGAAGCCGAGTCCAGAAGGGCGGCGATGGAAGAGCTGCAGCTGGGTCAGAGCCTGGAGGGAGGGCGGGGCCTTCACTGAGGACCCCCCCGCCCCCCGAGGCCATCCCTAGGCCCCGGCGGTCGCGCATGCGCCCTTGGCCTGTGCGGTGTGTGGGGGCTTGAACCCAAGCCCGCAGGGCTCCCGGAGCGGCCAGAGAAAGAAGGGCCCATGGAGAGGTAGGCGAGGTGGGCAGGGGGCGCCACCTTACTCTCCTCAGCTCCCTGAGGGAGAGAGAGAGAGACAGAGACAGAGAGAGAGATCCCTGACCTCTGAGTCTCTGCCTCCACCGCTGGCTGGTGCCAACTCACGCGCCATCCCACTTCCAGCCATCACCCCCACGCCTGCCCCTGGGCCAGCCCCACCACAGAGAGGCCGGTTGGTTCCTGCTCACCTCTGTGCCGTCCCTTCCCGACCTGACCCCAGTGCAGGGGATAAGCTTCAGACAAGTCTTTCCATGTCCCTCTGCATGACAATAGACTTCCTCCCCTCTCCCATTCCACAGGCCCACCCACCCGGGACATCCACCTTTGTCATTAGCTCAGGAGAGGATGCAAGATGAGAATCTCTGCTATTGTGTGGGGAGACTCAGTTTCCCGGGTTTCCCCCATGGACACATGTTCTTCAGCTGGGTCTGATTTTCTCCAGACAAGCTGTCTTGGGAAGGATTTGGCCAGCCCTAAGAACCTGAAGGGAAAGGGCGGAGGGGGGTTCTCTCTCTGCCCCCGACAGCCCCGAGCTGGGTCGGTCCCTCAGACCTGGCCAGGGGCAGCTCATCCCCCGGCGCCCTTCCCCGGGGCATCCAAGGGCAGGCCCGGCGCCAGCCCCACCCCGCTCGCCACTGCCCGACCATCGTCCTCCCTCGGGGGGCCTGGGCAGGACAGGGACCCGGCTGTGGGAGGCCTCCAGATCTCAGGCCTGGCACACCGTTTACCAGGCTGCTTCCTCCTCTGACGGGGGCCCAGCACACGCCCCAGGAGACTTGGCAGCCGCCCCCAGGGCTCTATCCTCTGGAACTCGTCCCCTTGGAAGGGGCCTGGCCCAGGTGCCAGGTTCGGCTGGTCGGCCAGCCTCCTTTGGAGAAAGCAGGCAAGCCGAGCCAGGCTTGCAGTGGCCCTGGCGTGACACCTGCCACCTCAGGCAGAGGGCCTCCCGCGTGCCCTCCATGGCGGGTTTCTCCCCGGAGCCGTGGCCTGGGCACTAGGAAGGCCGGGCCTCCCCGACTCCCGGGAGGAGGGGCTAGCCCAGTTGCGCGCTGGCCCCCAAACCCTCTGGTGCCATCTGCCTGTCTCGGCACTTCTGACTCCACAGAGCCTTTCCTACATCTGGGCTGCCTGCCGTGGCAAAGTGCAGGCGTGGGGTGAGGCCATGGCTTTGTCTTTCCAGGAAAAAATGAGCCCCTGGCCGAAGCAGCAGGCCCAGGCAGAGCCTTGAGCTTGAAGCCCAGTAGGTCTGTGGCCCTCAGGGCCAGAGCAATGCTGTCAAGGCAGGGAAGCAGCCTGCAAGCTGAGTGGGAGTGGGGGAGGGGAGGGAGACAGCTGAAGCCGAGTCCAGAAGGGCGGCGATGGAAGAGCTGCAGCTGGGTCAGAGCCTGGAGGGAGGGCGGGGCCTTCACTGAGGACCCCCCCGCCCCCCGAGGCCAGCCCTAGGCCCCGGCGGTCGCGCATGCGCCCTTGGCCTGTGCGGTGTGTGGGGGCTTGAACCCAAGCCCGCAGGGCTCCCGGAGCGGCCAGAGAAAGAAGGGCCCATGGAGAGGTAGGCGAGGTGGGCAGGGGGCGCCACCTTACTCTCCTCAGCTCCCTGAGGGAGAGAGAGAGAGACAGAGACAGAGAGAGAGATCCCTGACCTCTGAGTCTCTGCCTCCACCGCTGGCTGGTGCCAACTCACGCGCCATCCCACTTCCAGCCATCACCCCCACGCCTGCCCCGGGGCCAGCCCCACCACAGAGAGGCCGGTTGGTTCCTGCTCACCTCTGTGCCGTCCCTTCCCGACCTGACCCCAGTGCAGGGGATAAGCTTCAGACAAGTCTTTCCATGTCCCTCTGCATGACAATAGACTTCCTCCCCTCTCCCATTCCACAGGCCCACCCACCCGGGACATCCACCTTTGTCATTAGCTCAGGAGAGGATGCAAGATGAGAATCTCTGCTATTGTGTGGGGAGACTCAGTTTCCCGGGTTTCCCCCATGGACACATGTTCTTCAGCTGGGTCTGATTTTCTCCAGACAAGCTGTCTTGGGAAGGATTTGGCCAGCCCTAAGAACCTGAAGGGAAAGGGCGGAGGGGGGTTCTCTCTCTGCCCCCGACAGCCCCGAGCTGGGTCGGTCCCTCAGACCTGGCCAGGGGCAGCCCATCCCCCGGCGCCCTTCCCCGGGGCATCCAAGGGCAGGCCCGGCGCCAGCCCCACCCCGCTCGCCACTGCCCGACCATCGTCCTCCCTCGGGGGGCCTGGGCAGGACAGGGACCCGGGTGTGGGAGGCCTCCAGATCTCAGGCCTGGCACACCGTTTACCAGGCTGCTTCCTCCTCTGACGGGGGCCCAGCACACGCCCCAGGAGACTTGGCAGCCGCCCCCAGGGCTCTATCCTCTGGAACTCGTCCCCTTGGAAGGGGCCTGGCCCAGGTGCCAGGTTCGGCTGGTCGGCCAGCCTCCTTTGGAGAAAGCAGGCAAGCCGAGCCAGGCTTGCAGTGGCCCTGGCGTGATACCTGCCACCTCAGGCGGAGGGCCTCCCGCGTGCCCTCCATGGCGGGTTTCTCCCCGGAGCCGTGGCCTGGGCACTAGGAAGGCCGGGCCTCCCCGACTCCCGGGAGGAGGGGCTAGCCCAGTTGCGCGCTGGCCCCCAAACCCTCTGGTGCCATCTGCCTGTCTCGGCACTTCTGACTCCACAGAGCCTTTCCTACATCTGGGCTGCCTGCCGTGGCAAAGTGCAGGCGTGGGGTGAGGCCATGGCTTTGTCTTTCCAGGAAAAAATGAGCCCCTGGCCGAAGCAGCAGGCCCAGGCAGAGCCTTGAGCTTGAAGCCCAGTAGGTCTGTGGCCCTCAGGGCCAGAGCAATGCTGTCAAGGCAGGGAAGCGGCCTGCAAGCTGAGTGGGAGTGGGGGAGGGGAGGGAGACAGCTGAAGCCGAGTCCAGAAGGGCGGCGATGGAAGAGCTGCAGCTGGGTCAGAGCCTGGAGGGAGGGCGGGGCCTTCACTGAGGACCCCCCCGCCCCCCGAGGCCAGCCCTAGGCCCCGGCGGTCGCGCATGCGCCCTTGGCCTGTGCGGTGTGTGGGGGCTTGAACCCAAGCCCGCAGGGCTCCCGGAGCGGCCAGAGAAAGAAGGGCCCATGGAGAGGTAGGCGAGGTGGGCAGGGGGCGCCACCTTACTCTCCTCAGCTCCCTGAGGGAGAGAGAGAGAGACAGAGACAGAGAGAGAGATCCCTGACCTCTGAGTCTCTGCCTCCACCGCTGGCTGGTGCCAACTCACGCGCCATCCCACTTCCAGCCATCACCCCCACGCCTGCCCCGGGGCCAGCCCCACCACAGAGAGGCCGGTTGGTTCCTGCTCACCTCTGTGCCGTCCCTTCCCGACCTGACCCCAGTGCAGGGGATAAGCTTCAGACAAGTCTTTCCATGTCCCTCTGCATGACAATAGACTTCCTCCCCTCTCCCATTCCACAGGCCCACCCACCCGGGACATCCACCTTTGTCATTAGCTCAGGAGAGGATGCAAGATGAGAATCTCTGCTATTGTGTGGGGAGACTCAGTTTCCCGGGTTTCCCCCATGGACACATGTTCTTCAGCTGGGTCTGATTTTCTCCAGACAAGCTGTCTTGGGAAGGATTTGGCCAGCCCTAAGAACCTGAAGGGAAAGGGCGGAGGGGGGTTCTCTCTCTGCCCCCGACAGCCCCGAGCTGGGTCGGTCCCTCAGACCTGGCCAGGGGCAGCCCATCCCCCGGCGCCCTTCCCCGGGGCATCCAAGGGCAGGCCCGGCGCCAGCCCCACCCCGCTCGCCACTGCCCGACCATCGTCCTCCCTCGGGGGGCCTGGGCAGGACAGGGACCCGGGTGTGGGAGGCCTCCAGATCTCAGGCCTGGCACACCGTTTACCAGGCTGCTTCCTCCTCTGACGGGGGCCCAGCACACGCCCCAGGAGACTTGGCAGCCGCCCCCAGGGCTCTATCCTCTGCAACTCGTCCCCTTGGAAGGGGCCTGGCCCAGGTGCCACGTTCGGCTGGTCGGCCAGCCTCCTTTGGAGAAAGCAGGCAAGCCGAGCCAGGCTTGCAGTGGCCCTGGCGTGACACCTGCCACCTCAGGCGGAGGGCCTCCCGCGTGCCCTCCATGGCGGGTTTCTCCCCGGAGCCGTGGCCTGGGCACTAGGAAGGCCGGGCCTCCCCGACTCCCGGGAGGAGGGGCTAGCCCAGTTGCGCGCTGGCCCCCAAACCCTCTGGTGCCATCTGCCTGTCTCGGCACTTCTGACTCCACAGAGCCTTTCCTACATCTGGGCTGCCTGCCGTGGCAAAGTGCAGGCGTGGGGTGAGGCCATGGCTTTGTCTTTCCAGGAAAAAATGAGCCCCTGGCCGAAGCAGCAGGCCCAGGCAGAGCCTTGAGCTTGAAGCCCAGTAGGTCTGTGGCCCTCAGGGCCAGAGCAATGCTGTCAAGGCAGGGAAGCGGCCTGCAAGCTGAGTGGGAGTGGGGGAGGGGAGGGAGACAGCTGAAGCCGAGTCCAGAAGGGCGGCGATGGAAGAGCTGCAGCTGGGTCAGAGCCTGAAGGGAGGGCGGGGCCTTCACTGAGGACCCCCCGCCCCCCGAGGCCAGCCCTAGGCCCCGGCGGTCGCGCATGCGCCCTTGGCCTGTGCGGTGTGTGGGGGCTTGAACCCAAGCCCGCAGGGCTCCCGGAGCGGCCAGAGAAAGAAGGGCCCATGGAGAGGTAGGCGAGGTGGGCAGGGGGCGCCACCTTACTCTCCTCAGCTCCCTGAGGGAGAGAGAGAGAGACAGAGACAGAGAGAGAGATCCCTGACCTCTGAGTCTCTGCCTCCACCGCTGGCTGGTGCCAACTCACGCGCCATCCCACTTCCAGCCATCACCCCCACGCCTGCCCCGGGGCCAGCCCCACCACAGAGAGGCCGGTTGGTTCCTGCTCACCTCTGTGCCGTCCCTTCCCGACCTGAACCCAGTGCAGGGGATAAGCTTCAGACAAGTCTTTCCATGTCCCTCTGCATGACAATAGACTTCCTCCCCTCTCCCATTCCACAGGCCCACCCACCCGGGACATCCACCTTTGTCATTAGCTCAGGAGAGGATGCAAGATGAGAATCTCTGCTATTGTGTGGGGAGACTCAGTTTCCCGGGTTTCCCCCATGGACACATGTTCTTCAGCTGGGTCTGATTTTCTCCAGACAAGCTGTCTTGGGAAGGATTTGGCCAGCCCTAAGAACCTTGAAGGGAAAGGGCGGAGGGGGGTTCTCTCTCTGCCCCCGACAGCCCCGAGCTGGGTCGGTCCCTCAGACCTGGCCAGGGGCAGCCCATCCCCCGGCGCCCTTCCCCGGGGCATCCAAGGGCAGGCCCGGCGCCAGCCCCACCCCGCTCGCCACTGCCCAACCATCGTCCTCCCTCGGGGGGCCTGGGCAGGACAGGGACCCGGGTGTGGGAGGCCTCCAGATCTCAGGCCTGGCACACCGTTTACCAGGCTGCTTCCTCCTCTGACGGGGGCCCAGCACACGCCCCAGGAGACTTGGCAGCCGCCCCCAGGGCTCTATCCTCTGCAACTCGTCCCCTTGGAAGGGGCCTGGCCCAGGTGCCAGGTTCGGCTGGTCGGCCAGCCTCCTTTGGAGAAAGCAGGCAAGCCGAGCCAGGCTTGCAGTGGCCCTGGCGTGATACCTGCCACCTCAGGCGGAGGGCCTCCCGCGTGCCCTCCATGGCGGGTTTCTCCCCGGAGCCGTGGCCTGGGCACTAGGAAGGCCGGGCCTCCCCGACTCCCGGGAGGAGGGGGCTAGCCCAGTTGCGCGCTGGCCCCCAAACCCTCTGGTGCCATCTGCCTGTCTCGGCACTTCTGACTCCACAGAGCCTTTCCTACATCTGGGCTGCCTGCCGTGGCAAAGTGCAGGCGTGGGGTGAGGCCATGGCTTTGTCTTTCCAGGAAAAAAATGAGCCCCTGGCCGAAGCAGCAGGCCCAGGCAGAGCCTTGAGCTTGAAGCCCAGTAGGTCTGTGGCCCTCAGGGCCAGAGCAATGCTGTCAAGGCAGGGAAGCGGCCTGCAAGCTGAGTGGGAGTGGGGGAGGGGAGGGAGACAGCTGAAGCCGAGTCCAGAAGGGCGGCGATGGAAGAGCTGCAGCTGGGTCAGAGCCTGGAGGGAGGGCGGGGCCTTCACTGAGGACCCCCCGCCCCCCGAGGCCAGCCCTAGGCCCCGGCGGTCGCGCATGCGCCCTTGGCCTGTGCGGGTGTGTGGGGCTTGAACCCAAGCCCGCAGGGCTCCCGGAGCGGCCAGAGAAAGAAGGGCCCATGGAGAGGTAGGAGAGGTGGGCAGGGGGCGCCACCTTACTCTCCTCAGCTCCCTGAGGGAGAGAGAGAGAGACAGAGACAGAGAGAGAGATCCCTGACCTCTGAGTCTCTGCCTCCACCGCTGGCTGGTGCCAACTCACGCGCCATCCCACTTCCAGCCATCACCCCCACGCCTGCCCCGGGGCCAGCCCCACCACAGAGAGGCCGGTTGGTTCCTGCTCACCTCTGTGCCGTCCCTTCCCGACCTGACCCCAGTGCAGGGGATAAGCTTCAGACAAGTCTTTCCATGTCCCTCTGCATGACAATAGACTTCCTCCCCTCTCCCATTCCACAGGCCCACCCACCCGGGACATCCACCTTTGTCATTAGCTCAGGAGAGGATGCAAGATGAGAATCTCTGCTATTGTGTGGGGAGACTCAGTTTCCCGGGTTTCCCCCATGGACACATGTTCTTCAGCTGGGTCTGATTTTCTCCAGACAAGCTGTCTTGGGAAGGATTTGGCCAGCCCTAAGAACCTGAAGGGAAAGGGCGGAGGGGGGTTTCTCTCTCTGCCCCCGACAGCCCCGAGCTGGGTCGGTCCCTCAGACCTGGCCAGGGGCAGCCCATCCCCGGCGCCCTTCCCCGGGGCATCCAAGGGCAGGCCCGGCGCCAGCCCCACCCCGCTCGCCACTGCCCGACCATCGTCCTCCCTCGGGGGGCCCTGGGCAGGACAGGGACCCGGGTGTGGGAGGCCTCCAGATCTCAGGCCTGGCACACCGTTTACCAGGCTGCTTCCTCCTCTGACGGGGGCCCAGCACACGCCCCCAGGAGACTTGGCAGCCGCCCCCAGGGCTCTATCCTCTGCAACTCGTCCCCTTGGAGGGGCCTGGCCCAGGTGCCAGGTTCGGGCTGGTCGGCCAGCCTCCTTTGGAGAAAGCAGGCAAGCCGAGCCAGGCTTGCAGTGGCCCTGGCGTGATACCTGCCACCTCAGGCGGAGGGCCTCCCGCGTGCCCTCCATGGCGGGTTTCTCCCCGGAGCCGTGGCCTGGGCACTAGGAAGGCCGGGCCTCCCCGACTCCCGGGAGGAGGGGCTAGCCCAGTTGCGCGCTGGCCCCCAAACCCTCTGGTGCCATCTGCCTGTCTCGGCACTTCTGACTCCACAGAGCCTTTCCTACATCTGGGCTGCCTGCCGTGGCAAAGTGCAGGCGTGGGGTGAGGCCATGGCTTTGTCTTTCCAGGAAAAAATGAGCCCCTGGCCGAAGCAGCAGGCCCAGGCAGAGCCTTGAGCTTGAAGCCCAGTAGGTCTGTGGCCCTCAGGGCCAGAGCAATGCTGTCAAGGCAGGGAAGCGGCCTGCAAGCTGAGTGGGAGTGGGGGAGGGGAGGGAGACAGCTGAAGCCGAGTCCAGAAGGGCGGCGATGGAAGAGCTGCAGCTGGGTCAGAGCCTGGAGGGAGGGCGGGGACTTCACTGAGGACCCCCCCGCCCCCCGAGGCCAGCCCTAGGCCCCGGCGGTCGCGCATGCGCCCTTGGCCTGTGCGGTGTGTGGGGGCTTGAACCCAAGCCCGCAGGGCTCCCGGAGCGGCCAGAGAATGAAGGGCCCATGGAGAGGTAGGCGAGGTGGGCAGGGGGCGCCACCTTACTCTCCTCAGCTCCCTGAGGGAGAGAGAGAGAGACAGAGACAGAGAGAGAGATCCCTGACCTCTGAGTCTCTGCCTCCACCGCTGGCTGGTGCCAACTCACGCGCCATCCCACTTCCAGCCATCACCCCCACGCCTGCCCCGGGGCCAGCCCCACCACAGAGAGGCCGGTTGGTTCCTGCTCACCTCTGTGCCGTCCCTTCCCGACCTGACCCCAGTGCAGGGGATAAGCTTCAGACAAGTCTTTCCATGTCCCTCTGCATGACAATAGACTTCCTCCCCTCTCCCATTCCACAGGCCCACCCACCCGGGACATCCACCTTTGTCATTAGCTCAGGAGAGTATGCAAGATGAGAATCTCTGCTATTGTGTGGGGAGACTCAGTTTCCTGGGTTTCCCCCATGGACACATGTTCTTCAGCTGGGTCTGATTTTCTCCAGACAAGCTGTCTTGGGAAGGATTTGGCCAGCCCTAAGAAGCTGAAGGGAAAGGGCGGAGGGGGGTTCTCTCTCTGCCCCCGACAGCCCCGAGCTGGGTCGGTCCCTCAGACCTGGCCAGGGGCAGCCCATCCCCCGGCGCCCTTCCCCGGGGCATCCAAGGGCAGGCTCGGCGCCAGCCCCACCCCGCTCGCCACTGCCCGACCATCGTCCTCCCTCGGGGGGCCTGGGCAGGACAGGGACCCGGCTGTGGGAGGCCTCCAGATCTCAGGCCTGGCACACCGTTTACCAGGCTGCTTCCTCCTCTGACGGGGGCCCAGCACACGCCCCAGGAGACTTGGCAGCCGCCCCCAGGGCTCTAGCCTCTGGAACTCGTCCCCTTGGAAGGGGCCTGGCCCAGGTGCCAGGTTCGGCTGGTCGGCCAGCCTCCTTTGGAGAAAGCAGGCAAGCCGAGCCAGGCTTGCAGTGGCCCTGGCGTGACACCTGTCACATCAGGCAGAGGGCCTCTCATGTGCCCTCCATGGCGGGTTTCTCCCCGGAGCCGTGGCCTGGGCACTAGGAAGGCCGGGCCTCCCCGACTCCCGGGAGGAGGGGCTAGCCCAGTTGCGCCCTGGCCCCCAAACCCTCTGGTGCCATCTGCCTGTCTCGGCACTTCTGACTCCACAGAGCCTTTCCTACATCTGGGCTGCCTGCCGTGGCAAAGTGCAGGCGTGGGGTGAGGCCATGGCTTTGTCTTTCCAGGAAAAAATGAGCCCCTGGCCGAAGCAGCAGGCCCAGGCAGAGCCTTGAGCTTGAAGCCCAGTAGGTCTGTGGCCCTCAGGGCCAGAGCAATACTTTCAAGGCAGGGAAGCGGCCTGCAAGCTGAGTGGGAGTGGGGGAGGGGAGGGAGACAGCTGAAGCCGAGTCCAGAAGGGCGGCGATGGAAGAGCTGCAGCTGGGTCAGAGCCTGGAGGGAGGGCGGGGCCTTCACTGAGGACCCCCCCGCCCAGGCCAACCCTAGGCCCTGGCGGTCGCGCATGCGCCCTTGGCCTGTGCGGTGTGTGGGGGCTTGAACCCAAGCCCGCAGGGCTCCCGGAGCGGCCAGAGAAAGAAGGGCCCATGGAGAGGTAGGCGAGGTGGGCAGGGGGCGCCACCTTACTCTCCTCAGCTCCCTGAAGGAGAGAGAGAGAGACAGAGACAGAGAGAGAGATCCCTGACCTCTGAGTCTCTGCCTCCACCGCTGGCTGGTGCCAACTCACGCGCCATCCCACTTCCAGCCATCACCCCCACGCCTGCCCCGGGGCCAGCCCCACCACAGAGAGGCCGGTTGGTTCCTGCTCACCTCTGTGCCGTCCCTTCCCGACCTGACCCCAGTGCAGGGGATAAGCTTCAGACAAGTCTTTCCATGTCCCTCTGCATGACAATAGACTTCCTCCCCTCTCCCATTCCACAGGCCCACCCACCCGGGACATCCACCTTTGTCATTAGCTCAGGAGAGGATGCAAGATGAGAATCTCTGCTATTGTGTGGGGAGACTCAGTTTCCCGGGTTTCCCCCATGGACACATGTTCTTCAGCTGGGTCTGATTTTCTCCAGACAAGCTGTCTTGGGAAGGATTTGGCCAGCCCTAAGAAGCTGAAGGGAAAGGGCGGAGGGGGGTTCTCTCTCTGCCCCCGACAGCCCCGAGCTGGGTCGGTCCCTCAGACCTGGCCAGGGGCAGCCCATCCCCCGGCGCCCTTCCCCGGGGCATCCAAGGGCAGGCTCGGCGCCAGCCCCACCCCGCTCGCCACTGCCCGACCATCGTCCTCCCTCGGGGGGCCTGGGCAGGACAGGGACCCGGCTGTGGGAGGCCTCCAGATCTCAGGCCTGGCACACCGTTTACCAGGCTGCTTCCTCCTCTGACGGGGGCCCAGCACACGCCCCAGGAGACTTGGCAGCCGCCCCCAGGGCTCTATCCTCTGGAACTCGTCCCCTTGGAAGGGGCCTGGCCCAGGTGCCAGGTTCGGCTGGTCGGCCAGCCTCCTTTGGAGAAAGCAGGCAAGCCGAGCCAGGCTTGCAGTGGCCCTGGCGTGACACCTGCCACCTCAGGCAGAGGGCCTCCCGCGTGCCCTCCATGGCGGGTTTCTCCCCGGAGCCGTGGCCTGGGCACTAGGAAGGCCGGGCCTCCCCGACTCCCGGGAGGAGGGGCTAGCCCAGTTGCGCCCTGGCCCCCAAACCCTCTGGTGCCATCTGCCTGTCTCGGCACTTCTGACTCCACAGAGCCTTTCCTACATCTGGGCTGCCTGCCGTGGCAAAGTGCAGGCGTGGGGTGAGGCCATGGCTTTGTCTTTCCAGGAAAAAATGAGCCCCTGGCCGAAGCAGCAGGCCCAGGCAGAGCCTTGAGCTTGAAGCCCAGTAGGTCTGTGGCCCTCAGGGCCAGAGCAATGCTTTCAAGGCAGGGAAGCGGCCTGCAAGCTGAGTGGGAGTGGGGGAGGGGAGGGAGACAGCTGAAGCCGAGTCCAGAAGGGCGGCGATGGAAGAGCTGCAGCTGGGTCAGAGCCTGGAGGGAGGGCGGGGCCTTCACTGAGGACCCCCCCCCCCCCCGAGGCCAGCCCTAGGCCCCGGCGGTCGCGCATGCGCCCTTGGCCTGTGCGGTGTGTGGGGGCTTGAACCCAAGCCCGCAGGGCTCCCGGAGCGGCCAGAGAAAGAAGGGCCCATGGAGAGGTAGGCGAGGTGGGCAGGGGGCGCCACCTTACTCTCCTCAGCTCCCTGAGGGAGAGAGAGAGAGACAGAGACAGAGAGAGAGATCCCTGACCTCTGAGTCTCTGCCTCCACCGCTGGCTGGTGCCAACTCATGCGCCATCCCACTTCCAGCCATCACCCCCACGCCTGCCCCGGGGCCAGCCCCACCACAGAGAGGCCGGTTGGTTCCTGCTCACCTCTGTGCCGTCCCTTCCCGACCTGACCCCAGTGCAGGGGATAAGCTTCAGACAAGTCTTTCCATGTCCCTCTGCATGACAATAGACTTCCTCCCCTCTCCCATTCCACAGGCCCACCCACCCGGGACATCCACCTTTGTCATTAGCTCAGGAGAGGATGCAAGATGAGAATCTCTGCTATTGTGTGGGGAGACTCAGTTTCCTGGGTTTCCCCCATGGACACATGTTCTTCAGCTGGGTCTGATTTTCTCCAGACAAGCTGTCTTGGGAAGGATTTGGCCAGCCCTAAGAAGCTGAAGGGAAAGGGCGGAGGGGGGTTCTCTCTCTGCCCCCGACAGCCCCGAGCTGGGTCGGTCCCTCAGACCTGGCCAGGGGCAGCCCATCCCCCGGCGCCCTTCCCCGGGGCATCCAAGGGCAGGCTCGGCGCCAGCCCCACCCCGCTCGCCACTGCCCGACCATCGTCCTCCCTCGGGGGGCCTGGGCAGGACAGGGACCCGGCTGTGGGAGGCCTCCAGATCTCAGGCCTGGCACACCGTTTACCAGGCTGCTTCCTCCTCTGACGGGGGCCCAGCACACGCCCCAGGAGACTTGGCAGCCGCCCCCAGGGCTCTAGCCTCTGGAACTCGTCCCCTTGGAAGGGGCCTGGCCCAGGTGCCAGGTTCGGCTGGTCGGCCAGCCTCCTTTGGAGAAAGCAGGCAAGCCGAGCCAGGCTTGCAGTGGCCCTGGCGTGACACCTGTCACATCAGGCAGAGGGCCTCTCATGTGCCCTCCATGGCGGGTTTCTCCCCGGAGCCGTGGCCTGGGCACTAGGAAGGCCGGGCCTCCCCGACTCCCGGGAGGAGGGGCTAGCCCAGTTGCGCCCTGGCCCCCAAACCCTCTGGTGCCATCTGCCTGTCTCGGCACTTCTGACTCCACAGAGCCTTTCCTACATCTGGGCTGCCTGCCGTGGCAAAGTGCAGGCGTGGGGTGAGGCCATGGCTTTGTCTTTCCAGGAAAAAATGAGCCCCTGGCCGAAGCAGCAGGCCCAGGCAGAGCCTTGAGCTTGAAGCCCAGTAGGTCTGTGGCCCTCAGGGCCAGAGCAATGCTTTCAAGGCAGGGAAGCGGCCTGCAAGCTGAGTGGGAGTGGGGGAGGGGAGGGAGACAGCTGAAGCCGAGTCCAGAAGGGCGGCGATGGAAGAGCTGCAGCTGGGTCAGAGCCTGGAGGGAGGGCGGGGCCTTCACTGAGGACCCCCCCCCCCCGGAGGCCAGCCCTAGGCCCGGGCGGTCGCACATGCGCCCTTGGCCTGTGCGGTGTGTGGGGGCTTGAACCCAAGCCCGCAGGGCTCCCGGAGCGGCCAGAGAAAGAAGGGCCCATGGAGAGGTAGGCGAGGTGGGCAGGGGGCGCCACCTTACTCTCCTCAGCTCCCTGAAGGAGAGAGAGAGAGACAGAGACAGAGAGAGAGATCCCTGACCTCTGAGTCTCTGCCTCCACCGCTGGCTGGTGCCAACTCACGCGCCATCCCACTTCCAGCCATCACCCCCACGCCTGCCCCGGGGCCAGCCCCACCACAGAGAGGCCGGTTGGTTCCTGCTCACCTCTGTGCCGTCCCTTCCCGACCTGACCCCAGTGCAGGGGATAAGCTTCAGACAAGTCTTTCCATGTCCCTCTGCATGACAATAGACTTCCTCCCCTCTCCCATTCCACAGGCCCACCCACCCGGGACATCCACATTTGTCATTAGCTCAGGAGAGGATGCAAGATGAGAATCTCTGCTATTGTGTGGGGAGACTCAGTTTCCCGGGTTTCCCCCATGGACACATGTTCTTCAGCTGGGTCTGATTTTCTCCAGACAAGCTGTCTTGGGAAGGATTTGGCCAGCCCTAAGAAGCTGAAGGGAAAGGGCGGAGGGGGGTTCTCTCTCTGCCCCCGACAGCCCCGAGCTGGGTCGGTCCCTCAGACCTGGCCAGGGGCAGCCCATCCCCCGGCGCCCTTCCCCGGGGCATCCAAGGGCAGGCTCGGCGCCAGCCCCACCCCGCTCGCCACTGCCCGACCATCGTCCTCCTTCGGGGGGCCTGGGCAGGACAGGGACCCGGGTGTGGGAGGCCTCCAGATCTCAGGCCTGGCACACCGTTTACCAGGCTGCTTCCTCCTCTGACGGGGGCCCAGCACACGCCCCAGGAGACTTGGCAGCCGCCCCCAGGGCTCTATCCTCTGGAACTCGTCCCCTTGGAAGGGGCCTGGCCCAGGTGCCAGGTTCGGCTGGTCGGCCAGCCTCCTTTGGAGAAAGCAGGCAAGCCGAGCCAGGCTTGCAGTGGCCCTGGCGTGACACCTGCCACCTCAGGCAGAGGGCCTCCCACGTGCCCTCCATGGCGGGTTTCTCCCCGGAGCCGTGGCCTGGGCACTAGGAAGGCCGGGCCTCCCCGACTCCCGGGAGGAGGGGCTAGCCCAGTTGCGCCCTGGCCCCCAAACCCTCTGGTGCCATCTGCCTGTCTCGGCACTTCTGACTCCACAGAGCCTTTCCTACATCTGGGCTGCCTGCCGTGGCAAAGTGCAGGCGTGGCGTGAGGCCATGGCTTTGTCTTTCCAGGAAAAAATGAGCCCCTGGCCGAAGCAGCAGGCCCAGGCAGAGCCTTGAGCTTGAAGCCCAGTAGGTCTGTGGCCCTCAGGGCCAGACCAATGCTTTCAAGGCAGGGAAGCGGCCTGAAAGCTGAGTGGGAGTGGGGGAGGGGAGGGAGACAGCTGAAGCCGAGTCCAGAAGGGCGGCGATGGAAGAGCTGCAGCTGGGTCAGAGCCTGGAGGGAGGGCGGGGCCTTCACTGAGGACCCCCCCCCAGGCCAGCCCTAGGCCCCGGCGGTCGCGCATGCGCCCTTGGCCTGTGCGGTGTGTGGGGGCTTGAACCCAAGCCCGCAGGGCTCCCGGAGCGGCCAGAGAAAGAAGGGCCCATGGAGAGGTAGGCGAGGTGGGCAGGGGGCGCCACCTTACTCTCCTCAGCTCCCTGAGGGAGAGAGAGAGAGACAGAGACAGAGAGAGAGATCCCTGACCTCTGAGTCTCTGCCTCCACCGCTGGCTGGTGCCAACTCACGCGCCATCCCACTTCCAGCCATCACCCCCACGCCTGCCCCGGGGCCAGCCCCACCACAGAGAGGCCCGTTGGTTCCTGCTCACCTCTGTGCCGTCCCTTCCCGACCTGACCCCAGTGCAGGGGATAAGCTTCAGACAAGTCTTTCCATGTCCCTCTGCATGACAATAGACTTCCTCCCCTCTCCCATTCCACAGGCCCACCCACCCGGGACATCCACCTTTGTCATTAGCTCAGGAGAGGATGCAAGATGAGAATCTCTGCTATTGTGTGGGGAGACTCAGTTTCCCGGGTTTCCCCCATGGACACATGTTCTTCAGCTGGGTCTGATTTTCTCCAGACAAGCTGTCTTGGGAAGGATTTGGCCAGCCCTAAGAAGCTGAAGGGAAAGGGCGGAGGGGGGTTCTCTCTCTGCCCCCGACAGCCCCGAGCTGGGTCGGTCCCTCAGACCTGGCCAGGGGCAGCCCATCCCCCGGCGCCCTTCCCCGGGGCATCCAAGGGCAGGCTCGGCGCCAGCCCCACCCCGCTCGCCACTGCCCGACCATCGTCCTCCCTCGGGGGGCCTGGGCAGGACAGGGACCCGGCTGTGGGAGGCCTCCAGATCTCAGGCCTGGCACACCCGTTTACCAGGCTGCTTCCTCCTCTGACGGGGGCCCAGCACACGCCCCAGGAGACTTGGCAGCCGACCCCAGGGCTCTAGCCTCTGGAACTCGTCCCCTTGGAAGGGGCCTGGCCCAGGTGCCAGGTTCGGCTGGTCGGCCAGCCTCCTTTGGAGAAAGCAGGCAAGCCGAGCCAGGCTTGCAGTGGCCCTGGCGTGACACCTGCCACCTCAGGCAGAGGGCCTCCCGCGTGCCCTCCATGGCGGGTTTCTCCCCGGAGCCGTGGCCTGGGCACTAGGAAGGCCGGGCCTCCCCGACTCCCGGGAGGAGGGGCTAGCCCAGTTGCGCCCTGGCCCCCAAACCCTCTGGTGCCATCTGCCTGTCTCGGCACTTCTGACTCCACAGAGCCTTTCCTACATCTGGGCTGCCTGCCGTGGCAAAGTGCAGGCGTGGGGTGAGGCCATGGCTTTGTCTTTCCAGGAAAAAATGAGCCCCTGGCCGAAGCAGCAGGCCCAGGCAGAGCCTTGAGCTTGAAGCCCAGTAGGTCTGTGGCCCTCAGTGCCAGAGCCATGCTTTCAAGGCAGCGAAGCGGCCTGCAAGCTGAGTCGGAGTGGGGGAGGGGAGGGAGACAGCTGAAGCCGAGTCCAGAAGGGCGGCGATGGAAGAGCTGCAGCTGGGTCAGAGCCTGGAGGGAGGGCGGGGCCTTCACTGAGGACCCCCCCCCAGGCCAGCCCTAGGCCCCGGCGGTCGCGCATGCGCCCTTGGCCTGTGCGGTGTGTGGGGGCTTGAACCCAAGCCCGCAGGGCTCCCGGAGCGGCCAGAGAAAGAAGGGCCCATGGAGAGGTAGGCGAGGTGGGCAGGGGGCGCCACCTTACTCTCCTCAGCTCCCTGAGGGAGAGAGAGAGAGACAGAGACAGAGAGAGAGATCCCTGACCTCTGAGTCTCTGCCTCCACCGCTGGCTGGTGCCAACTCACGCGCCATCCCACTTCCAGCCATCACCCCCACGCCTGCCCCGGGGCCAGCCCCACCACAGAGAGGCCGGTTGGTTCCTGCTCACCTCTGTGCCGTCCCTTCCCGACCTGACCCCAGTGCAGGGGATAAGCTTCAGACAAGTCTTTCCATGTCCCTCTGCATGACAATAGACTTCCTCCCCTCTCCCATTCCACAGGCCCACCCACCCGGGACATCCACCTTTGTCATTAGCTCAGGAGAGTATGCAAGATGAGAATCTCTGCTATTGTGTGGGGAGACTCAGTTTCCTGGGTTTCCCCCATGGACACATGTTCTTCAGCTGGGTCTGATTTTCTCCAGACAAGCTGTCTTGGGAAGGATTTGGCCAGCCCTAAGAAGCTGAAGGGAAAGGGCGGAGGGGGGTTCTCTCTCTGCCCCCGACAGCCCCGAGCTGGGTCGGTCCCTCAGACCTGGCCAGGGGCAGCCCATCCCCCGGCGCCCTTCCCCGGGGCATCCAAGGGCAGGCTCGGCGCCAGCCCCACCCCGCTCGCCACTGCCCGACCATCGTCCTCCCTCGGGGGGCCTGGGCAGGACAGGGACCCGGCTGTGGGAGGCCTCCAGATCTCAGGCCTGGCACACCGTTTACCAGGCTGCTTCCTCCTCTGACGGGGGCCCAGCACACGCCCCAGGAGACTTGGCAGCCGCCCCCAGGGCTCTAGCCTCTGGAACTCGTCCCCTTGGAAGGGGCCTGGCCCAGGTGCCAGGTTCGGCTGGTCGGCCAGCCTCCTTTGGAGAAAGCAGGCAAGCCGAGCAAGGCTTGCAGTGGCCCTGGCGTGACACCTGTCACATCAGGCAGAGGGCCTCTCATGTGCCCTCCATGGCGGGTTTCTCCCCGGAGCCGTGGCCTGGGCACTAGGAAGGCCGGGCCTCCCCGACTCCCGGGAGGAGGGGCTAGCCCAGTTGCGCCCTGGCCCCCAAACCCTCTGGTGCCATCTGCCTGTCTCGGCACTTCTGACTCCACAGAGCCTTTCCTACATCTGGGCTGCCTGCCGTGGCAAAGTGCAGGCGTGGGGTGAGGCCATGGCTTTGTCTTTCCAGGAAAAAATGAGCCCCTGGCCGAAGCAGCAGGCCCAGGCAGAGCCTTGAGCTTGAAGCCCAGTAGGTCTGTGGCCCTCAGGGCCAGAGCAATACTTTCAAGGCAGGGAAGCGGCCTGCAAGCTGAGTGGGAGTGGGGGAGGGGAGGGAGACAGCTGAAGCCGAGTCCAGAAGGGCGGCGATGGAAGAGCTGCAGCTGGGTCAGAGCCTGGAGGGAGGGCGGGGCCTTCACTGAGGACCCCCCCCGCCCAGGCCAACCCTAGGCCCTGGCGGTCGCGCATGCGCCCTTGGCCTGTGCGGTGTGTGGGGGCTTGAACCCAAGCCCGCAGGGCTCCCGGAGCCGCCAGAGAAAGAAGGGCCCATGGAGAGGTAGGCGAGGTGGGCAGGGGGCGCCACCTTACTCTCCTCAGCTCCCTGAAGGAGAGAGAGAGAGACAGAGACAGAGAGAGAGATCCCTGACCTCTGAGTCTCTGCCTCCACCGCTGGCTGGTGCCAACTCACGCGCCATCCCACTTCCAGCCATCACCCCCACGCCTGCCCCGGGGCCAGCCCCACCACAGAGAGGCCGGTTGGTTCCTGCTCACCTCTGTGCCGTCCCTTCCCGACCTGACCCCAGTGCAGGGGATAAGCTTCAGACAAGTCTTTCCATGTCCCTCTGCATGACAATAGACTTCCTCCCCTCTCCCATTCCACAGGCCCACCCACCCGGGACATCCACTTTTGTCATTAGCTCAGGAGAGGATGCAAGATGAGAATCTCTGCTATTGTGTGGGGAGACTCAGTTTCCCGGGTTTCCCCCATGGACACATGTTCTTCAGCTGGGTCTGATTTTCTCCAGACAAGCTGTCTTGGGAAGGATTTGGCCAGCCCTAAGAAGCTGAAGGGAAAGGGCGGAGGGGGGTTCTCTCTCTGCCCCCGACAGCCCCGAGCTGGGTCGGTCCCTCAGACCTGGCCAGGGGCAGCCCATCCCCCGGCGCCCTTCCCCGGGGCATCCAAGGGCAGGCTCGGCGCCAGCCCCACCCCGCTCGCCACTGCCCGACCATCGTCCTCCCTCGGGGGGCCTGGGCAGGACAGGGACCCGGCTGTGAGAGGCCTCCAGATCTCAGGCCTGGCACACCGTTTACCAGGCTGCTTCCTCCTCTGACGGGGGCCCAGCACACGCCCCAGGAGACTTGGCAGCCGCCCCCAGGGCTCTAGCCTCTGGAACTCGTCCCCTTGGAAGGGGCCTGGCCCAGGTGCCAGGTTCGGCTGGTCGGCCAGCCTCCTTTGGAGAAAGCAGGCAAGCCGAGCAAGGCTTGCAGTGGCCCTGGCGTGACACCTGTCACATCAGGCAGAGGGCCTCTCATGTGCCCTCCATGGCGGGTTTCTCCCCGGAGCCGTGGCCTGGGCACTAGGAAGGCCGGGCCTCCCCGACTCCCGGGAGGAGGGGCTAGCCCAGTTGCGCCCTGGCCCCCAAACCCTCTGGTGCCATCTGCCTGTCTCGGCACTTCTGACTCCACAGAGCCTTTCCTACATCTGGGCTGCCTGCCGTGGCAAAGTGCAGGCGTGGGGTGAGGCCATGGCTTTGTCTTTCCAGGAAAAAATGAGCCCCTGGCCGAAGCAGCAGGCCCAGGCAGAGCCTTGAGCTTGAAGCCCAGTAGGTCTGTGGCCCTCAGGGCCAGAGCAATACTTTCAAGGCAGGGAAGCGGCCTGCAAGCTGAGTGGGAGTGGGGGAGGGGAGGGAGACAGCTGAAGCCGAGTCCAGAAGGGCGGCGATGGAAGAGCTGCAGCTGGGTCAGAGCCTGGAGGGAGGGCGGGGCCTTCACTGAGGACCCCCCCGCCCAGGCCAACCCTAGGCCCTGGCGGTCGCGCATGCGCCCTTGGCCTGTGCGGTGTGTGGGGGCTTGAACCCAAGCCCGCAGGGCTCCCGGAGCCGCCAGAGAAAGAAGGGCCCATGGAGAGGTAGGCGAGGTGGGCAGGGGGCGCCACCTTACTCTCCTCAGCTCCCTGAAGGAGAGAGAGAGAGACAGAGACAGAGAGAGAGATCCCTGACCTCTGAGTCTCTGCCTCCACCGCTGGCTGGTGCCAACTCACGCGCCATCCCACTTCCAGCCATCACCCCCACGCCTGCCCCGGGGCCAGCCCCACCACAGAGAGGCCGGTTGGTTCCTGCTCACCTCTGTGCCGTCCCTTCCCGACCTGACCCCAGTGCAGGGGATAAGCTTCAGACAAGTCTTTCCATGTCCCTCTGCATGACAATAGACTTCCTCCCCTCTCCCATTCCACAGGCCCACCCACCCGGGACATCCACTTTTGTCATTAGCTCAGGAGAGGATGCAAGATGAGAATCTCTGCTATTGTGTGGGGAGACTCAGTTTCCCGGGTTTCCCCCATGGACACATGTTCTTCAGCTGGGTCTGATTTTCTCCAGACAAGCTGTCTTGGGAAGGATTTGGCCAGCCCTAAGAAGCTGAAGGGAAAGGGCGGAGGGGGGTTCTCTCTCTGCCCCCGACAGCCCCGAGCTGGGTCGGTCCCTCAGACCTGGCCAGGGGCAGCCCATCCCCCGGCGCCCTTCCCCGGGGCATCCAAGGGCAGGCTCGGCGCCAGCCCCACCCCGCTCGCCACTGCCCGACCATCGTCCTCCCTCGGGGGGCCTGGGCAGGACAGGGACCCGGCTGTGGGAGGCCTCCAGATCTCAGGCCTGGCACACCGTTTACCAGGCTGCTTCCTCCTCTGACGGGGGCCCAGCACACGCCCCAGGAGACTTGGCAGCCGCCCCCAGGGCTCTAGCCTCTGGAACTCGTCCCCTTGGAAGGGGCCTGGCCCAGGTGCCAGGTTCGGCTGGTCGGCCAGCCTCCTTTGGAGAAAGCAGGCAAGCCGAGCCAGGCTTGCAGTGGCCCTGGCGTGACACCTGCCACCTCAGGCAGAGGGCCTCCCGCGTGCCCTCCATGGCGGGTTTCTCCCCGGAGCCGTGGCCTGGGCACTAGGAAGGCCGGGCCTCCCCGACTCCCGGGAGGAGGGGCTAGCCCAGTTGCGCCCTGGCCCCCAAACCCTCTGGTGCCATCTGCCTGTCTCGGCACTTCTGACTCCACAGAGCCTTTCCTACATCTGGGCTGCCTGCCGTGGCAAAGTGCAGGCGTGGGGTGAGGCCATGGCTTTGTCTTTCCAGGAAAAAATGAGCCCCTGGCCGAAGCAGCAGGCCCAGGCAGAGCCTTGAGCTTGAAGCCCAGTAGGTCTGTGGCCCTCAGGGCCAGAGCAATGCTTTCAAGGCAGGGAAGCGGCCTGCAAGCTGAGTGGGAGTGGGGGAGGGGAGGGAGACAGCTGAAGCCGAGTCCAGAAGGGCGGCGATGGAAGAGCTGCAGCTGGGTCAGAGCCTGGAGGGAGGGCGGGGCCTTCACTGAGGACCCCCCCCCCCCCGAGGCCAGCCCTAGGCCCCGGCGGTCGCGCATGCGCCCTTGGCCTGTGCGGTGTGTGGGGGCTTGAACCCAAGCCCGCAGGGCTCCCGGAGCGGCCAGAGAAAGAAGGGCCCATGGAGAGGTAGGCGAGGTGGGCAGGGGGCGCCACCTTACTCTCCTCAGCTCCCTGAGGGAGAGAGAGAGAGACAGAGACAGAGAGAGAGATCCCTGACCTCTGAGTCTCTGCCTCCACCGCTGGCTGGTGCCAACTCACGCGCCATCCCACTTCCAGCCATCACCCCCACGCCTGCCCCGGGGCCAGCCCCACCACAGAGAGGCCGGTTGGTTCCTGCTCACCTCTGTGCCGTCCCTTCCCGACCTGACCCCAGTGCAGGGGATAAGCTTCAGACAAGTCTTTCCATGTCCCTCTGCATGACAATAGACTTCCTCCCCTCTCCCATTCCACAGGCCCACCCACCCGGGACATCCACCTTTGTCATTAGCTCAGGAGAGGATGCAAGATGAGAATCTCTGCTATTGTGTGGGGAGACTCAGTTTCCTGGGTTTCCCCCATGGACACATGTTCTTCAGCTGGGTCTGATTTTCTCCAGACAAGCTGTCTTGGGAAGGATTTGGCCAGCCCTAAGAAGCTGAAGGGAAAGGGCGGAGGGGGGTTCTCTCTCTGCCCCCGACAGCCCCGAGCTGGGTCGGTCCCTCAGACCTGGCCAGGGGCAGCCCATCCCCCGGCGCCCTTCCCCGGGGCATCCAAGGGCAGGCTCGGCGCCAGCCCCACCCCGCTCGCCACTGCCCGACCATCGTCCTCCCTCGGGGGGCCTGGGCAGGACAGGGACCCGGCTGTGGGAGGCCTCCAGATCTCAGGCCTGGCACACCGTTTACCAGGCTGCTTCCTCCTCTGACGGGGGCCCAGCACACGCCCCAGGAGACTTGGCAGCCGCCCCCAGGGCTCTAGCCTCTGGAACTCGTCCCCTTGGAAGGGGCCTGGCCCAGGTGCCAGGTTCGGCTGGTCGGCCAGCCTCCTTTGGAGAAAGCAGGCAAGCCGAGCCAGGCTTGCAGTGGCCCTGGCGTGACACCTGTCACATCAGGCAGAGGGCCTCTCATGTGCCCTCCATGGCGGGTTTCTCCCCGGAGCCGTGGCCTGGGCACTAGGAAGGCCGGGCCTCCCCGACTCCCGGGAGGAGGGGCTAGCCCAGTTGCGCCCTGGCCCCCAAACCCTCTGGTGCCATCTGCCTGTCTCGGCACTTCTGACTCCACAGAGCCTTTCCTACATCTGGGCTGCCTGCCGTGGCAATGTGCAGGCGTGGGGTGAGGCCATGGCTTTGTCTTTCCAGGAAAAAATGAGCCCCTGGCCGAAGCAGCAGGCCCAGGCAGAGCCTTGAGCTTGAAGCCCAGTAGGTCTGTGGCCCTCAGGGCCAGAGCAATGCTTTCAAGGCAGGGAAGCGGCCTGCAAGCTGAGTGGGAGTGGGGGAGGGGAGGGAGACAGCTGAAGCCGAGTCCAGAAGGGCGGCGATGGAAGAGCTGCAGCTGGGTCAGAGCCTGGAGGGAGGGCGGGGCCTTCACTGAGGACCCCCCCCCCCCGGAGGCCAGCCCTAGGCCCCGGCGGTCGCACATGCGCCCTTGGCCTGTGCGGTGTGTGGGGGCTTGAACCCAAGCCCGCAGGGCTCCCGGAGCGGCCAGAGAAAGAAGGGCCCATGGAGAGGTAGGCGAGGTGGGCAGGGGGCGCCACCTTACTCTCCTCAGCTCCCTGAAGGAGAGAGAGAGAGACAGAGACAGAGAGAGAGATCCCTGACCTCTGAGTCTCTGCCTCCACCGCTGGCTGGTGCCAACTCACGCGCCATCCCACTTCCAGCCATCACCCCCACGCCTGCCCCGGGGCCAGCCCCACCACAGAGAGGCCGGTTGGTTCCTGCTCACCTCTGTGCCGTCCCTTCCCGACCTGACCCCAGTGCAGGGGATAAGCTTCAGACAAGTCTTTCCATGTCCCTCTGCATGACAATAGACTTCCTCCCCTCTCCCATTCCACAGGCCCACCCACCCGGGACATCCACATTTGTCATTAGCTCAGGAGAGGATGCAAGATGAGAATCTCTGCTATTGTGTGGGGAGACTCAGTTTCCCGGGTTTCCCCCATGGACACATGTTCTTCAGCTGGGTCTGATTTTCTCCAGACAAGCTGTCTTGGGAAGGATTTGGCCAGCCCTAAGAAGCTGAAGGGAAAGGGCGGAGGGGGGTTCTCTCTCTGCCCCCGACAGCCCCGAGCTGGGTCGGTCCCTCAGACCTGGCCAGGGGCAGCCCATCCCCCGGCGCCCTTCCCCGGGGCATCCAAGGGCAGGCTCGGCGCCAGCCCCACCCCGCTCGCCACTGCCCGACCATCGTCCTCCCTCGGGGGGCCTGGGCAGGACAGGGACCCGGGTGTGGGAGGCCTCCAGATCTCAGGCCTGGCACACCGTTTACCAGGCTGCTTCCTCCTCTGACGGGGGCCCAGCACACGCCCCAGGAGACTTGGCAGCCGCCCCCAGGGCTCTATCCTCTGGAACTCGTCCCCTTGGAAGGGGCCTGGCCCAGGTGCCAGGTTCGGCTGGTCGGCCAGCCTCCTTTGGAGAAAGCAGGCAAGCCGAGCCAGGCTTGCAGTGGCCCTGGCGTGACACCTGTCACCTCAGGCAGAGGGCCTCCCACGTGCCCTCCATGGCGGGTTTCTCCCCGGAGCCGTGGCCTGGGCACTAGGAAGGCCGGGCCTCCCCGACTCCCGGGAGGAGGGGCTAGCCCAGTTGCGCCCTGGCCCCCAAACCCTCTGGTGCCATCTGCCTGTCTCGGCACTTCTGACTCCACAGAGCCTTTCCTACATCTGGGCTGCCTGCCGTGGCAAAGTGCAGGCGTGGCGTGAGGCCATGGCTTTGTCTTTCCAGGAAAAAATGAGCCCCTGGCCGAAGCAGCAGGCCCAGGCAGAGCCTTGAGCTTGAAGCCCAGTAGGTCTGTGGCCCTCAGGGCCAGACCAATGCTTTCAAGGCAGGGAAGCGGCCTGAAAGCTGAGTGGGAGTGGGGGAGGGGAGGGAGACAGCTGAAGCCGAGTCCAGAAGGGCGGCGATGGAAGAGCTGCAGCTGGGTCAGAGCCTGGAGGGAGGGCGGGGCCTTCACTGAGGACCCCCCCCCAGGCCAGCCCTAGGCCCCGGCGGTCGCGCATGCGCCCTTGGCCTGTGCGGTGTGTGGGGGCTTGAACCCAAGCCCGCAGGGCTCCCGGAGCGGCCAGAGAAAGAAGGGCCCATGGAGAGGTAGGCGAGGTGGGCAGGGGGCGCCACCTTACTCTCCTCAGCTCCCTGAGGGAGAGAGAGAGAGACAGAGACAGAGAGAGAGATCCCTGACCTCTGAGTCTCTGCCTCCACCGCTGGCTGGTGCCAACTCACGCGCCATCCCACTTCCAGCCATCACCCCCACGCCTGCCCCGGGGCCAGCCCCACCACAGAGAGGCCGGTTGGTTCCTGCTCACCTCTGTGCCGTCCCTTCCCGACCTGACCCCAGTGCAGGGGATAAGCTTCAGACAAGTCTTTCCATGTCCCTCTGCATGACAATAGACTTCCTCCCCTCTCCCATTCCACAGGCCCACCCACCCGGGACATCCACCTTTGTCATTAGCTCAGGAGAGGATGCAAGATGAGAATCTCTGCTATTGTGTGGGGAGACTCAGTTTCCCGGGTTTCCCCCATGGACACATGTTCTTCAGCTGGGTCTGATTTTCTCCAGACAAGCTGTCTTGGGAAGG